>NC_051389.1:3792719-3805219 GCF_015228065.2 Penaeus monodon | reverse complement strand
CTGAGGAGACCAACTGATGATGGAAACATGTCAGGGCTTGTTTAGGGGAAAAGGCTACTAAGAGGGAGATTTGGCAAGTCGTCAGGGTGAATTATAGTTGGGAGGCAGTCTAGGGGGGAAATATATTGGGTTATATAAGTGTATCTTAACGTTTTTTTCGGATACTTTAACAGGAGAGAGTAGGTCACAAATATTACTCCTCTGAAGAAGGATTAGTAGGGGAGTTTTTCGTCGAGGGCGAGGGAAAAGCATTATAGAGATATGTCTAAGTGCTGGACAGTCTAGGGGAGAAAGTGCAATCTAAAGGGATTAAAAGGGAACGTTGCAGGGGAATAGGCAGAGCAGGGAGAGAGACTCGTGGTCCCAAACCAGCGGTCTCGAACCCACGAAATGCATCGAAAAAATTCTCAACGATCATGAAATAATTCCGACATCATCAGTGCTTACAAAAAGTCTTTACTGTAGATTTTATGTATGTTCGTGTGTGTGTGTGTGTGTGTGTGTGTGTGTGTCGTGGCTTACCATACTCCCACTTCACTCTATATATGTATGTACGATTCGTAATATATATGATACTGTTATAACCTCCGAAAACTAGAAAAGGATTTCATAGAAAAAAAAAACAGTTTCAAACAATAACTTAGAGGAAAATAATCGTAGTACTATGAAATAAATATTTAGAAGAGACATTTTCGAGCTGGGATGGTCACAGCAGACAATTCCGGAGACTAGATTTGACAGATATTATATAGAGTTAAGGATAATACTTCAAGACAGTAATACGGTGCGCATTATTGCCTTGAAGTATTATCTCTCTAATACAGTGTAGGTCAGGGTTCCACAGGGGCAAGGCACACACACACACACACACACACACACACACACACACACACACACACACACACACACACACACACACACACACACACACACACACACACACACACACACACACACACACATTCGGCAAGAGACAGAATTTAGGACTTGGCAGAAGCGGAGGATCTTAAGGTAAAGAAGAGCCGAAGGAGAGAACCTTGAGAGGAACATCACAAGGAGATACGCCAGATGATGGAGGGGAAAAAGAGATAGGGAGAAGGGGGAGGGGAAGGAGAAAGGGGAGGAGGAGGAGGAGGGGATAAAGAGATGAGGGAAGAAGGAAGAGGAGCGGAGAAAGAGACTGGGGAAGGAGGGGGGGATAAAGAGATAGGGAGGATGAGGGGAAAGAGAAAGGGAAGGAGGAGGGGAGAAGAGACTGTATAATGATAAGGGGAAGGAGGTGGGGGAAAGAGATTGGGGGAGGAGGAGGGGAGGAGGAGGGGAAAAAGTGATTGGGGGAAGAGGAAGGGATAAAGAAATGGGAAGGATGAGGGGAAGGAAAAAGGAAGAGGAGGAGGAGGGGGAGAGGAAAGAGTGATCCGGGAGGAGAAGGAGGAGGGATAAGAGTAGAGCGCGAGAGAGGGGAAAGAGAGGCGGAAGGAGGACGAACAGGAAGTATGGAAAAGGAAATTGGAAAGAGAGACTATAGAAGGAGAGGGAGTCTGTGAGACTGAAAGAGGGAGAGGGAGAGAGAGAGAGAGAGAGAGAGAAATAGAGAGAGAGAGAGAGAGAGAGAGAGAGAGAGAGAGAGAAGAGAGAGAGAGAGAGAGAGAGAGAGAGAGAGAGAGAGAGAGAGAGAGAGAGAGGGGGGGGGGGGCAGAGGGAGGAAGGGAGAGATAGACAGACAGACAGACAGACAGACACACGAATCACACAGAGAAAGAAGAGACATACATACATGCATACATACATACATACATACATACATACATACATACATACATACATACATACATACATACATACATACATACATACATACATACATACATACAGGCAGACAGACAGACAGACAGACGGATCACACACAGAGAAAGAAGAGACGCACATACAGCCAGACAGACAAGGACTGAAGGGGAGATTCCCAACTGGAGTAAATGGCTCTGTGGTCGCATGTGTAGAATGACGTGATATATAGTTACACCTTCGGTCGAGCCACTCAAATACGACAGATTTAAATTCCTGTTAGAATATTGTGCCTCGATTTTACTGAAACAAAAGCACTTGATCGGTCTGATTTGGCGATTTATTTTCGTATAATTCGTTATTCTGTTTCCAATTCAGGTGAAAAAAATAAAAGAAAAAATAGGAAAGAGGGAAAAAAATATTAGTAATTCATAATTTGCGCGGGACGAAGCAGATTTCTTTTCCGTCCCGCAAAATAACTTTATCCGAATATCCGATACGAAATAAGTGACGAGCCTCGCTGTTTTTATTTGACCTAATATGGAAAATATTTCACTTCGTTTCACACAAGCGAGCGCTTCTATCCGGGGATGAGACATGGCTCGGCGTCCCAAGGTATGAACCTCGGCCGGGATGTTTCCCAAGACAAAAGATATCGTAAGAATAAAAGTCTTACAGAGATATCTAAAGTCGATACTCCTTTTAGGAAGCGGTTCGCCATCGCGCCCAGGTGAGGCTCCCGCGCCGCGCCTGGACGTCAGCGGCTGGGCAGCTGCTGCACGTGCTGCTGGGGCCCTTGCTGCTGTTATGGCACGGTTGGAAGGTAGATAGACAGCTGTTTTTAGATTATTTTGGTGAGAATTAGCGATAACATCGAAGAAAACATCTTGAAAAATTAATTGCCTTCTGTTCTCGGCAATACTTAATCGCATCGCACGTCCAGTCGTTTCTACACACGCGTCGCCATAGCAATCCATGCGGGCTGTCAAGCAACGCACGCCAAGAAAGCCAAAGGCAAAATCACAAAGTGGAAAGTAACACTGAAGCTCAACCCGCGATATTAGTGAAGGCACAGTCTGCCAAGCAACCTGCCGCTCACCTGTCCCACAGAAGCGACCTGTTTCGCCTCTGGCTAAATTTTCTCTCGTCAAAAGGGGGAGTTATGGTTTGTGTATAAGTGTTTGTGTATTGAACGCCATCCTTACCGGTAAGTTGTTGTGTGATTGTCCTGAATAATGGGATTATGAGTTCTGTATTACGTGCTCAGGAGCTGGGCGTTAGGAAGGTCATCCGTTTGACTCTTACTTGATGCTACGTTTATGACATCGAAGATATTTCTAAGTGTTTTAAAATTAAAGTGCTTGCATGTACTACCCAGCGCAACGGTGTTTATTATAGTTTTTCTTTGTACAGCCGCAACTTTATTCATAATGGAAAATTACCACTATAGGGGCAAAAACTTTCAGAGACCTTGACTATGCATTTATAAAGGAAAATAAACATTACGCATGCGTGGATAGAAAATATATTTATTATAAACCTGTAGCGTGTTTGTTCACAATATCACACCCGTTTGTCCTGGTCACCGGTACTTACGAAAACCTATGGAATAAGACTGTAATTTTTATTTCATTTCGCCTTTCCGTCACTGCGACCGTACGTGGGATTACTTCGTGGAACAAAATCGTTTTATCTTTACTTAATATTTCCTTAAGTAACGTCGGAACGAAACAGAAATAAGAACACCTCCTTATTAAGTTTAAATTCCGCATTAGGTGAGCTCCAGGTAAATGCGTACATAAGTCTAAATATATTGGATTAGATCCAGAGGCTTCCAGAATGGTGGTTATTATCTTGGAGGTTTTGAGGAAAATGGTGGTCTCATTCTCATGCGCGGATCTCTGACTTACAGCAGATAAGATGAGTGTAAATATAGAGGCCAGTGTAAGGTGTATGCCAATGCCAGTATCTTTTCTGTGGCAATTCACTGTACACAAAATTGCTACTAGAAAGTGCTTTTGGAGAAGGAGAGGGTGGGAAATGGAAGGGGTGAGGAGGAGGGGGAGGGAGGGAGGGAGGGAGGATGAAGGAGATAGAGAGTGAAGAAGCGAGTGAAGGAGCAAAGAGACGGGAAGAGGAAGAAATGGGTAGGAGAGGAAGGGAAGGAGAGAGGAGAGGGAAAGAGAGGGAGAGAGAGAGGGAGGAGGGAGAGGAGAGAGGAGAGGGAGGGAGAGGGAGAGGGAGAGAGGAGAGAGAGGGAGAGGAGAGGGAGAGGAGAGAGGAGAGAGAGAGAGGAGAGAGGAGAGAGGAGGAGAGAGAGAGGAGAGAGAGAGAGAGATGAGAGAGAGAGAGAGAGAGAAAGAAAACAAGGAAAAAGGGCTTCTTATCTTCCACCTCTTATCTCCACCTCTCTTCGTGCCCCCCTCCCTCCCACCCAAGAAAAAGACGGTGAATTTATTTGATTCAAAATAAGTTTTTAATGAATGTAGTTTACGGACTTTGTTTTATTCGTTGAGTTCACTTCCTTAATTTTCTTTCAGAGCATTTTTTGTATAGAATATATGATCAGTGACCCTCAAGAGCCAGTCGTTCTGTGTCCGAAGTGTGATGCGAACGAAGAGCGGCGCCCCTTTGCCCTGCCGCCATGACCGCCCTGGAGAGAGGAACATGGCGTGAGTGAGGGCGTGCGCGGGCGTGCGAGGGCGGCGCAGTGCAGGTGGCGAAGGCGCAAGGGAACGGCCAGCGTGAGGGTGGCGGCGCGGAGGGCGTGCACGTGACGACGCTGGCGGCCGCGTCGGGAGCGAGAGGGAGCGGCGCGAGTGTGGCGGCGTGGTGAGGCGCGCGACGGAGGGCTGGAGGAGAGGAGCCCCGGGTGATGGTGAGGCGCTGGTAGCCCCAGGTGAGAACGCGGCGCGGCCTGGCATGGTGAGACGATAGTGATGTCGCGCTCGTGGTCGAGCTCCCCGGGTCCCCGGGCGCCCCCGTCGCCGCCGCGGTGACTCCCAGGCTCGGGATATGAACTGAACCCCGTGTCAGCCGAGGACGCGTGGGTGTGCAGGAGCCCCAGGCACGGGCCCCAGGGACACCCCCCGGCCGCCCCCAGGGGCCCCGGACCTGCTCGCCCACGCCGGCTGGGCGGCCCAGGGGCGGGGGGCGGCCATGAATGGGCGGGTGCTGCACCAGGAGGAAGTGGTACGAGTCCACGTGGCGTCCACGACGACCGCCACGGCCGCCTGCAGCACCTCCAACAACGGCCCGCCGCCGCCGCCGCCGCCGCGCCGCGTCCTGCTGGTCGACCAGCGCGGCGGCCGCATCGCGGGGCCTCTCCAGCACGAGGCCGGCGGGGAGTTTACCTTCGAGCTGATCGAGAATTACCCGTCTCTAGGTCTGTCGGCGGTGCAGGACGGGTCCGGAACCATCATTAACTGGCGGGGGGCGCGGGGGGCGGCCGCGCGCCACCACCGGGTCAAGCGGAAGGACAAGGACAAGGACCTGCTGGATTCCGACAGCATGAAGTCCCCCAAGAACAAGTCGGTGATGGACCCCTACCTGCCCGCCTACCAGCATCTGCTCTGTGACCTTGACCTTGTTGCTTCCTCTCTTCACCTGAAAAACTATCCCGTGTGTGAGAATGACCTCTACGATGTCAACAGTGAGTCGCTCGCCCTGTCTGCTTGTCCTCTCACGTGCCACCTCTCCTGCACCTCGAGACATCACATCCCCGCCACACGATCACTAGTGTAGCTTCTACACGCCCTTCACCCTCTGAGATACTTCCTCAGCACTAGGTCATGGTCAGCGCATTCCCAGCGCCATCTGTCATGTCCTCACGAAGATTACCCACTAACGCTCATTTCCCCTCACTAGGCCAATGATCATTATAGCCCTGAAAATCGCTTTCCCAAATAACGATTTTTTTTTCTACGAAACAGCTCTGACAACCCTAACGACCATCCCTCTTTCCCCACAGTGTCGGTGCCTCCCCCTGACGGCGATGTGGAGGAGGAGCGTGACCGGACCGAAACTCGCGGGCCGCTGCCGCCGCCGCCGCAGATCACGGACCACCAGGCCCGGGCCGCCCTGCTGGCCCACGTGGCGGACCGCTGCTGCTGGGGCTCGGGGGCAGCCAAGAAAATGGCCATCGCCAAGATCAACTACGATTCTGCCTTCCACGTGAGTACAAGACCCCTTGTTTGGAAACCTCGTTCTTGCAGCCGGAGTCCTCGTTCTTGCAGCCGGAGTCCTCGTTCTTGCAGCCGGAGTCCTCGGCTTTACTTTAACGCTTCTTTCCCCGTCCTCCGAGGGCCTGGGTGTAATGCAGTGCGCATACTCTTCCCATGGCTCATACTTAGCGCAGGTATTTCTTGGGTATTAAAAGCGGATCCAGATTAATTTTACGGGCGGGGAGCGTCATCCCTTCATTATTCGGCCGATTGACTTCACTTCACTACGTCATTGGGCAGTTTTTACGCCCCTTTGCCTCCCTCCTTAAGGCCGATTGCTGCCAAGGACAAAAATGCCCGAGATTTTTGTAAAAGACTTCATTTTCTATTTGAGCAAATTTGTGAAGTTTAATTATCATTCTAACGTTCATTTTAAAATGTTTTTTTTTTCGTATGAGCATAGATACTCTACACGTGTTTATAGCCTCGTTCTGTGTAATAACGAATTATCTAAAATCGATGCTAGTTAATGAGAAGTTGGTAGTATATGTCTCCGTATTTTTGTCCCAAATTAATATCAAGTATCAGATATCCGCCAGATTCCGTGATGTCACATCTGATATCTTTGCATTGCATTACCTACTGTGAATCAACAAGGTGCAACAAGCTGTGGCTAAAGAACATCGAGACTGAATCCTTGTCCTGTGGATATCCTCGTTAGCTAATTGCATCTCTCTGTCTGCACAGCTTCCCACAACAACACCATTAACAACATCAATAACACCGTAACACCATCAATAACACCACACCATGAATAACATCAATAACACCACAACAACACCACTAATAACATCTAAAACACCACGACAGCATTAATATCACACCGCTATACACTGAAGCCGTTTCCCCAATACTACAACGTCATAGAGTATAGCGTAAAGGGTATTATCCAGGATTTTAGGGGCTTATTTATCTAAGTTTCCAACAACACAGAGGCTTGTGAACTCCATCCAGTTTGTGGGATTCGAGGCAGAAAGCACAGGAGTAACGCCGTCACGTACTCAGGGGTTCACATGATAAATACTGGCAGTGTGATGTGGCTTAGCCTGGGCCCTCTCTGCTTTCTGTGCTGTGCCTGCATGGGTTTCTCTGTTTTTTGAATCTCTGTCTGTCTGTCTGCTAGTCTGTCTGTTTGTCTGTCTGTTTGTCTGTGTCTCTGATTCTCTCTCTGTCTCTCTCTGTATATACACATGAATGTACTGTATGTATATACATATATGTAGAAATACATGTATATACTATATATATATATATATATTATATATATATATATATATATATATAATATATATATTATATATTATATTTATATATTTGTGTGTGTGTGTGGTGTTTTGTGTTTTGTGTGTTGTGTTGTGTGTGTGTTGTCTGTTGTGTGTATGTTGTCTTGTTACTGTATTATATATATATATAATATAGTAAATATATGTATATATATATATATATATATAATATATATATATATATATATATATATATATTTATATTAGTTTATATTGTATATTTAGTATTATTTTATATATGTGTTATTTATAATATGTTATATATTATTATATATATATATATATATATATATATATTATATATATGTATATACATACATACATACATACATACATACATATGTATATACATATGTGTGTGTGATATATTTCAAAATGAAATTCTCTCTCTCTCTCTTCTCTCTCTCTTCTCTCTCTCTCTCTCTCTCTCTCTCTCTCTCTCTCTCTCTCTCTCCCCTCCCTCCCCCCTCCCCCCCCTCCCTCCTCATCCTCCCTCCTGCCTCCTCCCTCCCTCCTCTCTCTCTCTCTCTCTCTCTCTCTCTCTCTCTCTCTCTCTCTCTCTCTCTCTCTCTCTCTCTCTCTCTCTCTCTCTCTCTCACTCTCTCTCTCTCTCTCTCTCTCCTTTTTCATTCCCATTGGTATGCTAGCTCGCTCGTTCACCCATCCTCCTTCCGCGTGATTTACCTCACCGAAAAATAACTATTCAAAAAAAGGAAAAAAAAAAGAAAAAAAAACGATTACAACAGTTGATATCGTCCAGCTTCTTCGCTAATGTAAATAGAACACAGTAAAAGTAATGGTAATAACAAGAATAATAAAAAGCCAATTAAAAATGAAGTAGAGTAAAAAAAAAAATACACCCGTATCCCCCGCGTCCATAATCCGGAAAAAAATCGTGCATCATCTACGCCTTCGTCATCCCTTTAAAACGACAAAAAAAAATAGAAACAAAAAAAGACATGAGCTTTCTAAACGAGGCTTGCGAGCGACACTTCACTCTGAATGAAGTGAAAATAAGGGTTTATGCAAGTAGGAAATGTGCACGAGTGAATGTTGCAGCGACGGAAGTGCATGTGTATTGCAAAGTAAGGGTGTGCAAGGAAGAGAATCATAATTAGTGGTTTTGGAAGTTGATTTAATGATGTTTGAGGATGTTTACTCGGAGGATTCTGTGATGTGGGATGGCGTTTCGAGTTAAAGTCTTGTGTGTGTGTGTGTGTGTGTGTGTGTGTGTGTGTGTGTGTGTGTGTGTGTGTGTGTGTGTGTGTGTGTGTGTGTGTGTGTGTGTGTGTGTGTGTGTGTGTGTGTGTGTGTGTGTGTTGTGTGCGTGTGTGTGTGCGTGTGCGCCTGTCTGTGTTTGTGCGTATATATGCGTGAGTAGGGGAATTCGTGTGTGTGTGAAGGAGTGTATTTGTGAGCGTTATGTGTAAAAAAAGGACAGTGAAATGAATGAATGGAAGCTGCCTCTCGTAGTACGTTATCGTTTGTTTACTAAAATGCGATATACCCTTTTCAACAAATAGCCCGCGCAGAAACCTGATGATGACACTCAACTTTAGCGCTTATGGAGGGAATACATAGGGTTGAAGTGGGCTGATAGAGCTGTATATTTGTGTTGGTGGCGAGCATGTGGATTTGATGTAGACGCGTTTATGATGGCGGAGGAGGAGGAAAAGGGGGAAGAGGAGGAGGAGGAGGAAGAGGAGGAGGGGGAGGAGGAGGAGGTGATAGGGGGAGGAGGAGGAGGCGGAGAGGGAGGGGGAGGAAGAGGGGGAAGAGGAGGAGGAGGAGGAGAAGAGGAGGGAGGAAAAAAGAAGAGAAGAGAGAGAAAAAAAAAACAGAAGAACAAAAGGTTACATCGCGCATCATACCGTCCGTCTGGCGCGACGACCCTGCCCTAACGACACACAAAACCACCCGGTCTGCATAATGAACGGATAATCATGATATAATGACGCTGCCTGACAATTCTTACCCTGATGATGATGTGGAGGAGGATGGCGACACTCCGTCACCTGCTGATGATACAGGCAGGTGACACACAACACACTGGCGGCTGACGTACGCAACGTGACGGGATACATACACGACGATACATGATTTTGATTAGAAGGTTTAATGCGAAAGGATATTAGAGAGGGATGTAATGCTGGGACGAGTAAGTAAAGTACAAGAGACACGGGATGGGAGAAAGCAAGTACAAGAGACACGGGTTTGAGGAATCAAGTACAAAAGATACGGGGGGGGGTCAAGTAAAAGAAACATAGGGTTTGAGGAATCAAGTACAACAGACACGGAATGGGAGAAATCAAGTACAAGAGACGCGGGGTTTGAGGAATCAAGTACAAGAGACACGGAATGGGAGAAATCAAGTACAAGAGACACGGGATATGAGCATTTAAGTACAAGACCGCGTGGCACCGAGGGAGCACGTAAGTCGCAAAGGGTGACACAAGCGACACAGGTGAATGACACACACGAGGTACTCCCGGGTGACGTCGGAGTGAAGCAAGGTGAAGGGGAGGGTCACATTACAAGGTGCAGGTGAAGAGATACCGCACCGTATGCTACTTGAGAGTCGTTTTAAGGGTCAAGGAACGTCTCAGATTCGCAGTACGGAAAAACTTTTATTTCCACTCGGTTTTTCTCTGAAAGTGAAGTGAGTTGTACGGCGTGCGGGCGGACTCGGCAAATGGTGATGTTGTTTACAAGTAGGAAATCCATTTTTAATCTAGCTGAAGCCTCTTTGGAGAGTCTTATCCATCTCGTCATATTCGTGATTCTAATTTTTGCCTTCTTTATCCTGCTACTCCTTATCCATCCCATCATTTTCTTTCAACATCTTTATCCCAATTTTCTGTTACATTTTCTTTATTTTCATAATTTTCCTACTTTTGCTTTACTTATCCTGTCACTCCTGTCTTTATTTTTTTCTTTCGCTACCTTAATTTTGCTTTACCTATCCTACCATTCTTCATCTCCTTATCCATCTCATCACTTTCTTTTACCATCTTTATCCTAATTTCGGTTTACCTCTCCTGCTCCTCCTTATCCATTCCATCATATTATTTCACCATCTTTATCCTAATTTCGCCTTCCCAATCCTACTACTCTGCATCTCCTTATCCATCCCATCCCTTCCTCTCACCATCTTTATCGTAATTTCGCCTTCCCCATCCTGCTACTCTCCCCCCTCCGAGCATCTTATGGGGCGCTGTCCGTGCGTGTTCCCTCCGAGTCGTTGAGCTGTCGTGTGGTCGTGTAATAACTCCTGTTTCTGATTGACATTAATCCACGACTTCTAAGTTATAAGGTACAGATGGGTAGGGGTGGGGGTGGGGTGGGGGTGGGGGAGGGGTTACATAGGTGGTCGCCTCTGATATATGTCTTCTTGATGAGAATTCTTTAACTTTCTTATATTTACTCTCTCTGGTCGTATCGAACTTTCGTGGTCTTTGTTGCATGTATTTTTTTTATTATTTGTAGTCTTGTGTTTACAAGATTGGAGATTGTGTGTGTGTGTGTGTGTGTGTGTGTGTGTGTGTGTGTGTTGTGTGTGTGTGTGTTTTCTTGTTTTCTTTTCTTTTTCTTTTTTCTTTTTTTCTTGTGTTTTCAAGATTGAGGGTTTTATTTATCTTATCTCTTTCTATCATCAGTATCCTATCTTACATTTTATTCCCTGTTGACTTTCCATTCCATACATTTGCCACCGGCTGCACCGCTCCCCATTCAGCCTACCCCAACCCATGTCCCTCCACTCAAAACTTCCCCTGGCACAGTGCCTCGACTCTCCATACACTTCCCTTTACTCCACCCATAGGCTCTCCCTCCCTCCCCTCCTTCCCCCTCGTTCTATCTCCTCCCTTCTGCTTCCTGATTCTCCCGTACGTTCTATATTTTATCGTTTTATCACCCCCCTCTTTTATCTCGTATCCTTTGCATCCTTTCCCCCACGCTCTATCTCCTAACTTCTGACCCCTACCCCTCGCTCTATATCTCACTCCTTTGCAAACTCTTTATATTCTGCCCCGTGTCCCAAGCCCCTTCCTCGTATCTCTGTTTCCCATCCCCTGCCCCTCCTTCCCTCGCTCTATTACCCGCCCCTGCCCCTTACCTATTTCCTCCCCCCTGCCGCCCCTCTTCCCCGTTCTACATCCTACCCTCTGCCTCCTTCTCCCTTGCTCTAACAGCTACCCCTTGCTGCCTACACTTCCTCCACTCGATCCCCTACCCTAACACCACACACCCCGATACCCTACCCCTACCCTATAACACACACCCCAATACCCTACCCTTACCCTATACCATTCCCTTACCACCTCCTCCCATCTCCATTGGCCCGAACTCAACTCCATCACCTCATCATTTCCCGAAAACAGATACACGTGAGGGAGTGCGGAAGGGGGGTCCATAACAACGGTAAATCATCAAATATTTCATCCTTGGATTTATGTAGGCAGAAGTGGGGGCCACAGTGCTGTTAATGCCGAAGGTTGAGAGCAGACAATCCATTAGTTCCCCCTGGAGTGTGGTGACAAGCCCGTGTGTTCTGTGGTACTCCCCTCCCCACGTCTTCTAGAATTAATGGCGGGACGGAACACAAAATGTAAATTACGGAGACGGGGTTTTAGAAAAGAAGAAAAAAATACGGTGGAGAATGAGGCTAAGAAAATGGGGGGATTAAGGCATTGATACGTAGGCATTCTGGAAGTTTTAAAAGAGTGCTTTTGAAGGGGAGTTTGTTTCCCTGTTGGTTTCTTCGTTGTGATGCACGAAGGGCGTACATGTATGTACTGTACACATACAAATATCCACGTGCACATACATGCATACATGCCCGTACCCACAAACACACACACACACACACACACACACACACACAACACACACACACACACACACACACACACACACACACACACACACACACACACACACACACACACACACTCGCACTCGCATAGACACACACTCCCCCTTCCCCCTCCCCCACACGCACCCACTCTCATAGACACACACTCCCCCCTCCCCCCTCCCCCTCCCCCTCCCCCCACACATAAAGCCCGCCCAAAACCGCTGGTGTCTCAGATTTTAACGGACTATTTTCCAAGCCAGCTGCCGGATGTGATCGCCCGGCCGATTAGGATATGAAGACTAATCTTAGCGGCTGATTGTTTGTCCAGGAAACAGGATCATCGTGCGGGATCCT
>NC_051389.1:3775219-3787719 GCF_015228065.2 Penaeus monodon | reverse complement strand
GTCCATTCTTGTTTTTTTTGTATCTTTTTGGTTGTTTGTATGAATGATTGTCTTGCTCTCCTCTCTCTCTCTCTCTCTCTCTCTCTCTCTCTCTCTCTCTCTCTCTCTCTCTCTCTCTCTCTCTCTCTCTCTCTCTCTCTCTCTCTCTCTCTCTCTCTCTCTCTCTGTTTCTCTCTCCCTCCCTCCCTCCCACCCTCTCTCTCTCCCCTCCTGCTCCTCCATCTCATCCCCTTCTCATTAGCCTTCCTCCCCATGAGCCCCCCTACTCCTTCCCTCCCCTCTCCTTCCCCCACCATTCCCTCCCCTCCCCACCTTCCCCACTCCCTCCCTTCCCCCACCAACCCTCCCTTTCCCCACCAATCCTGTCCCACTCCCTCCCCTCCCCACCTTCCCCACCTTCCTTCGGCTTAGCCAGACACAGCGCGCGAGTCCCCCCCCCCTGAGAAAGCTCATCAGTTACGCGGAGGTCAGAGAAGATAATTCCATTTTCTGGTTACTTGAAGCTGCTCGTTTCTCTCAAAGGGGAAGATGGACAAACTTAGCTCATTGCTATACCTGATTATCGTTTTTCCTCTCTCTTCCTCACTGTCTTTCTCTCTCTCTCTCTCCCTCTCTGTTTTTTTCTCTCTCTCTGTCTCTCTCCCTTTCTGTTTTCTCTCTCTCTCTCTCTCTCTCTCTCTCTCTCTCTCTCTCTCTCTCTCTCTCTCTCTCTCTCTCTCTCTCTCTCTCTCTCTCTCTCTCTCTCTCTTTCTCTCTTTTTTTGCCCTCGGCTTGATCATTGATTATCTCACCTCTCTCACCTGACGCTATCATTAATTATGCCTCTCGTCTGACCTGACTGATTACCGGTTTGTGTCACGCTTTCCGTGCGAGGACCGACGGGAGTGGCAGTTCGGAGATCGTGGATTATGGATTCCATTCCGTGGATTTTTCTTCTTTTTTGAATCGTTACTTTTTTTTCGTTTTTTTCTTCTTCTTCTTTTTTTCAAAAGTCTGTTTTGCGTGATTGAGACTGCCTTTTTGTATTTTTTATTTTATGTTTCTCTCTCTCTCTCTCTCTCTCTCTCTCTCTCTCTCTCTCTCTCTCTCTCTATATATATATATATATATATATATATATATATATATATATATATATATATATATATATATATATATATATCCCCGCTCTCTCCATCTTTATCTATCTACCTACCTATCTATCCATCTACCTTCCCCATTTTTTTCTCTCCTCTCTACTTCTCCCTCTCCCCTCTTTCCCACCTGGACGGACATTGATTACCCCTTCTTGGGAACAGACTAACCACTGATTAACTTGGCGGTTACAATCATTCCCTCACTTTCTAATCACTCCAATCCTAACGACTGATTCGCTCCTGCTCTGTTCTTCCCTTTCATCTTCTTTTCCCTTATTTTCTTCTGTCTCTCTGTCTGACTGTCTCTCTCCCTCTCTGAATCTATCTATTTATCTATCTGTCTATCTATCTCTTTATATATATATATATATATATATATATATATATATATATATATATATATATATATATATATATATATATATATATATATTGTTGTGTGTCTCTCTCATTTTTCTCCTTTATAAGATTTCTCTCCTTCCCTCTCGACTCATTTTCAATCACCTCCTTCTCGGCTCCTCTTCAGTCACCTCCTTCTCGGCTCCTGTCTTCTCGCCTCTCCTCTTCTCTCCTCTCCTCCTCTCGGCTCCGGCATAAACCCTATAGTTCGCATTGCCATTCTCCTTGAGTGATTCCTTTCACTATACACCATCCATGGCTGCCGCTCCGCCCAGAATCTCCTTCCCTTCCCCATCTCCTCCTCCTCTCCTTCCCTTCCTCTCTTCTCCTCCTCCTTCTCTCCTTCCTTCTTTTCTCCTTCCCTTTCCTTTACTTTTCTTTCTTCTTCTTCCCTCCCTTTTCTTCTCCACCTTTCTTCCTCTTTTCGCCCCCCCTCTCTTCCTCTTTTCTTCCCCCCTCTTCCTCTTTTCTCCCCCCTCTCTTCCTCTTTTCTCCCCCTCTCTTCCTCTGTTCTCGGCCCTCTCTTCCTCTTTTCTCCCTATCCTCTCCCCTTTCCCATCCTCTCTTCCTCTCCTCTCCCCTTCTTCTCCCCCATCATAAGGAATATGGATGTCTTCCCCCAATTAAACGATGTTCGCCTTAATCAGAAGCCGGAAAAAATTAATGGTAATTACTGCAGTTTCGGTTTGGCAAGTCGACCCCAACGTAAGAAGGTTTCCACTGTAGTTATTCATATGTACGTGAGAGGGTATGTATGAATGTATTTCCCTATGTGTGTGTGTGTGTGTAATGGGAGACCAGTTCTCTCAGAGTGTACGCTCTTCTATGGCTAGGTTCTATATATCTTTGAGAGCTTTGTCCACGTTTATTATAACTTTGAGTTCTGCATTGTAGGTCTGGTGTTGACGCAGGTTTTATTGTTTGGCGGAGGGAAATGGTCTCGGGTAAACTGTGTCGATCCCTGTCTATAAACTAACACAAGTTTTATTGTTGGAAGGATGGAGAGAGGACGGTCGTGCGGCGGCCGTCGTGGGCAGGCCGGGAGAAGGTGATAGCTCGCTGCCGTCCTGAGCTCTCTGGGCGTGACATTTCCTTCCCCCGCCTTCAGCGCTGGGGCGGACGGGAACGGGAACGGGAATGGGGACGGGGACGGGGACGGGGACGGGGACGGGGACGGGGACGGGGACGGGGACGGGGACGGGGACGGGGACGGGGACGGGGACGGGGACGGGGACGGGGACGGGGACGGGGACGGGGACGGGGACGGGGACGGGGACGGGGACGGGGACGGGGACGGGACGGGGACGGGGACGGGGACGGGACTGGAACGTGTTTGCTGTAGTAGACGCACCAAGCGGGCTCACACGTAGAGCATTTGCGTACAAAACATGTGTCAACCGTTTAGCGTACAAATTTCTTGAATCATGTTAACGTATCTTTCACAAAAGATGTTCTTGGTTCTCAACCACTTTGCCTTTTACTCAGTGCCACTAATACCGAAATAAACTGCGAGATAGAAAGCAACATTTTCTTCCTTTCCTAAGCCAAAATTTTACACTCCCGTTATCGTTCTGAGGAAATTCTGACTGACGAATTGCTGTACCCTTCCAAGCAGGTTTATGAAATTACAATGCATATTTTTTATTGTTGGAACTATTGAAAATAAATTCACAAAAAATATGCAAATACATAAAAAAATACATTGCTTCACTCAAGACTGTCAGGAAAATATATTGTAGTGACACGTGTACCTTAACCGTTCCTCCCTTTTCTTACACACAGCTTAACCACGATTGTCATTACTCAATGATGCATTCGCAGCCGTGGTTGAGCACAGACAAGGTGGCGGTGGTGTGGAGTGGAAACATTATAATAACAATGGTAGTTCCTGGACGACAGATCTGGCAGGATATCTCTGGTGCCAGGAGAGGTAGCATATGCAGATGACTTGGCAGGAACACCAGAGCGGAGAGATGTGAAGAAATAATGAGATACAGCGTGGCCATGGCTCCCCGCTGGTCATCGCGATGCCAGCTAGAGGCAAGAGGCCTCCCTGATTTTTTTTCTTTTTCTTTTTCAAGCGACTCTGTGTTATTAGAAGTACTTATGGTTATCGTTAGTGAGTGACTGTGGCATTGTTAGGATTTTAGATTAAACTGAGATGTGCAATAACCATAATAATTCGATTTCTGTTGATTAGATTAAGATTGTTTTATGCTAAGTATTCCAACAGAAAACCTTCGCCACATTGTTTATCTGCAGAATTCCGATGGATAAAACATTAAGCAAGTTTATTAATGGTTGTGAATCACTGTTGGAGAAGACGACACACAACAAACACCGCATCAGAAATACTCGCATCGAAAGACCATTTCAGTCGGAGAAAACAAAAAGACACAACGCTTTTTAACATCAGGCTGAGAAAGCAAAAGCACCATGTCTTAGTCGAAGAGACCCCCCCCCCCCTCCCGAACCCAAAACAATACCAGTAGCCGCAAAAAAAAAAAAAAAAAAAAAAAAATCCTAGTATCCCGGCACATACCAGGAACCACCCCAGGCACCGTATGCCCGTCAGAAAATAACCCAGCCATTACATCACGGCTAGAAAAGCAGCCGCAGCGCTACGCTATCGACTAAACAACATTTCTACCTTGGATGCCTTGTTTAAGTTTAGCTGCACTTGCGGCCGCGTCTAATCTCAGTCCAACATGTCTGTGATTTGCAGTGTGCAACAGTCTTAGCAGGAACTTTAATCATATGCTTCCCTGCACTTAATATCATGATATAATGTGAATATGAAAGAACTCACTCTTTTGTCTCAGGGAAAATAGATTGTTCTATATTTATAGCAAAGGACTGCACAGCGGCGTGTCCTCAAGCTACAATTTCGCAAACGGGGAAAATAAGAGAGCTAACAGCCACAACTGCCCAAGTCGTCACCTTTGCTGATTACCTAGTAGTTTTTCTCTCTTTTCTTCTCCCTTGTTTTATCTTCATTTGCTCGTTTACCCACCGCGAGAAATCCGGAAGCAACAGTCACATTAGAATTGCGTCTGCATATTGTTCTTCGTGTCTAGAACCCTGTAAATGATTTGCAGAGATGTAGATATAATGAGTTCCTGTATATTAGGCGTATACAGTTTTACTGCTTTTAACCACTATATTATGTCCTCATAGATGAAACTATAGAATATATGAACATTACGGAATGTATGCCATATCTATGCGTGTAAAAAAAAAAAAAAAAAAAAAAAAAAAAAAAATATATATATATATATATATATATATATATATATATATATATATATATATATATATATATATATATATATATATATAGAAGATAGATAGTAGATGATGATAGATAAGAGAATATAGATAGAAGAGAGAGACAAGAAGATAGATAGATAGATAGATAGATAGATAGATAGATAAATAGATAGATAGATATAAATTATATATAGTGCCAGTCAATGTTTCTCATTCGCTCACCATTCTCTCTCCTCCTCCACCTCCTCCTCCTTCTTCTCCTCTTCCTCCTCCTCCTCCTCCCCTTCCTCCTCCTCCCTGATGCACTCTTTCTCTCTATCTATCTCTATCTATTTCGTTGTCTTTCCATTTCTCCTTCCCTCCTTCTCCTTCTTCTCTCTCATCTTTCAAAGTTTGTCTAGTATTTCCACTTCGTCGGCGAAGGTCCGAGATGAATGAAGTCTGACTATACTGCAATTTCTTTAGTAGAATGTTTGATTCCTCTGGCTTATTTTTGACCATAGGATCCTCCTATTTTTCTTCTGAAAATCATCCGAGTGAACCGGAGAATGAAATACATGTCCTTTCTTCCCAAGTATATTCCTGCCTCTTCCTTTATATTTTTACTTTTATTGACTTTCCAGGATTTTTTGGGGGGAATGCTGAAAGCTGTTTAACTCAATTCATCATAATCCAGAGACTTTTATTGTATTCTATTTTTTTAATGCTACCCTGTCACTCTTTCTCATACGTCAAAAAGTAAATAAATAAATAAATAAACTAGGAACGCAGACTGTGAATACGATTAGTTATTCGCCTCTCTCGCAATAACACAAGCGCAGCCTCGGAGTATATCACGCAACAGAACTGGCTTTAGAACCGAGTCATAGAGATTCAAATAAAGCACTTCGGAGACTCAGGTGTCTTGATCGAGGAAGCAATCTCTGCAATACCGGGGGAAAAAAGAAGTTTCGAAGAACCTAACGGCCAACTTGGGTATCACTCAATATAGATTTTTTTTAAAGGGTTTCCCCCCTAGAAAAAAAAGTATGAAATTGTTTTTTGTTCAAATACTTGAAATACTTGACACTGTTCTGCCTTGTTTGTCCGACGATGTTTTTGTTTCCCGACGGTTTTCCACGTCCAAATAAGCATCATGTTGCAGTGTCTTGGCTGTCAGTGCAAAGGGTCAGTCTCATAGGTTTTGATTTCCTGTAAAGAAATTAAGTTCTTTGTATCGGCCTTCCATATAAGAGACATAACATGAATAATAATAACTCGTTAAATTAGATGAGAAGAATTTGCCAGGCGCGTGTTGTCTCTTAATTATGCAAAATATATATATATTTTTTTTTTTGTGAATCATAACTCCGTCTGTAAAGAGTGTAGAGTCTTGTATGTTGACAAACCTGATTAAGATATTGAGTTATTTGACAGCTAGATATGTTAATTATCTTATAACGTAAAAAAACAAGGTATGTGAAAAACAACTCTCTACTTCAGGAAATACATTTTTTTCTTTCAATTTCATCCTGCATGTTTACGTATGTAATATCGGGTTTAGGGGAATTAAAGATGTATAGAAATGAATCGAAAGGCAGAGAAAAATACGTATGCCTGTGTGTGTTTGTGTCTGTGTGTGGGAATCTATTTACACGTATATGACTGAGTAAACTTAAATGAACAAATAGTAAGAAAAAGTGCAAGAGAACTTGATAAATAAGATTAACAAGTATATAAGTATACATTCCATAACGATGTTGGAGGGAAAAAAATGTTATATACGAGAATATAAATCACCCCAGCGGAAAAATAGAAAATGTTGTCGTAGCACTACTAGTGTCATCACGACTGACTAATGAAATGTGGCGAGGACCTCCCTAGACTTTATTGGGTTACTAGCTGCTGAACCAGAAAGAATATTCATTATTTTTTCTTTTCTTTTTCTCGGTGGAGAAAGTCTTCCGTCATTCTTATAAGATTATTTGTAATAACTAAGTGCTTAATTTTTAGTTTTACATAATAGTCTACTGTATATTTGATCAGTAAATAATAGAGATTTAGTATATGACTGATTTTCTGATTTTCTGATAGATATGATGCGTTGATATATATAACTGGTGTTAGATTGTCTACATAAACTTTAAATTCCATGTTCAAATATAATCAATCGTCAAATGGACTCAGAATCACACACCTGCAGCTGCACCGATCCCAGCTTCACCCGACTTATACATTACGAAAATTACTGTGGAAATAATTCTGAAACAACAGTAAAACGTCAGAACGTTCAATATTGTTTTCGTTCACCTGCAAGAGATAGATACACACACGCACACACACATATACATACATAGATACACACAAGCACACACACACACATACACACACACTCTCTCTCTCTCTCTCTCTCTCTCTCTCTCTCTCTCTCTCTCTCTCTCTCTCTCTCTCTCTCTCTCTCTCTCTCTCTCTCTCTCTCTCTCTCTCTCTCTCTCTCTCTCTCTCTCTCTCTCTCACACTCTCCCCCACACTCCCACCTCAGCACACTTACACACCCTGACACTCCCCCCCCCCACCCCACACACCCACACTCACACACACACACACACACACACACACACACACACACACACACACACACACACACACACACACACACACACACACACACACACACACACACACACACACACACACACACACACACACACAACACACACATCCCAGCCACATCCCATATAAAGATATAAACTTACAGGTTTCGCTCCATCATATTGGTCGTGATATTTGATACGTCAGTTTTCCAGGCAAGAGGGACCCGGATCGACGCTGATGACAAACGGTGTTATTCTTCTTTGGGAATCTCAGTCATCTTCCCGCTGTTTATCGATTACTTATTCTCTGGCCGGGGTCATTAAAGCTCCCTTCTTTCTTTAGTTCTTTGTTTGTTTGTCTGTTTATCTCTCTTTTCGTTGTGTGTGTGTGTGTGTGTGTGTGTGTGTGTGTGTGTGTGTGTGTGTGTGTGTGTGTGTGTGTGTGTGTGTGTGTGTGTGTGTTTAAAAATATCCCTTTGTTTTTATTTCTATGTATCTATGTATTTTCTCTCTCTCTCCCTCCCTCCCTCCCTTCCCCCCGCCTTCTCTTCTCTCTCTCTCTCGCTCTCGCTCTCTCGTCCTCCATTCCCTCCCTCCCTTCCCCCTCCCTCCCCCTCCCTCTCTCTCTCTCTCTCTCTCTCTCTCTCTCTCTCTCTCTCTCTCTCTCACCGCGCTCGTACGATATTGGTTACGCTTGTGCTGCTAATGGCCGTTGCTTTGTTGATGTTTGAGTTGCATACAGTGGCGGCTGCATCGGGTCGTTATAGATGATGAAGGGCAGTAGTTATCTTTTTTTTTTTGGGTTAAGTGACAGTAACGGTCATATATGTGTGTGCTCTTGAGCCAGTGTGTGGGGGGAGTGTGTATATGTGGGGGGGAGGTAGGTGTGTGTGTGTGTGTGTGTGTGTGTGTGTGTGTGATCTGTGTGTGTGTGTATGTGTGTGTGTGTGTGTGTGTCTGTGTGTGTGTGTGTGTGTATCTGTGTGTGTGTGTGTGTGTATCTGTGTGTGTGTGTCTGAGTATATGTGTGTGGCTGTATATATATATGCTACTGTGTGTATGTAGCTGTGAAAGGGGGATGAGGAGGCTGCATGAGGTTCATGCGTGTTTGCATTTGTGTGTATGTGCGTGCAAACGCCTGCAATATGTGCATGTGTTTATGTTTCTACATGCGTGTTTGTGTGTCAGTGGAACTCTACATGCGTGTTTGTGTGTCAGTGGCACTCTACATGCGTGTTTCTGTGTCAGTGGCACTCTACATGCGTGTTTGTGTGTCAGTGGCACTCGCAAGGGCCATGTTACTGAAACTGACATGACAACCCCGCGTGGCCCTCCTTTGACGCCTCGCCACCCAGGAATATTTCTTTCCGTCCTCGAATCTTTTTCCTCTCCTTCTTTTTAGCTATTTTTCCTTCCCAGCCATTCGCCTCACCTTCGACGTAAGACCAGAGAGAGGAGCGTTACTCATGGATTTCTCGAAGCTTGGTTATTAAGTGGCATTTTCACCTATTCACTTTTACACGTTTGAGTTATTTACTTTGGGTTTTGTATTCTGGAAAATCACCGTAGACATGGAAATTGCGTAAATAAATGAAATAAAAATGAAATTGGATGATTTAAGGGGATGATAGTGATGGTTAGATGAAGTGATGGTTATTGTGATGTTTGTATAGACGTTGGATAATGGGTTTAGTGATGTTAGTATACAAGTTACGTAAGTGAATATAGTGAGGCTGATATAGAACTGAAATAACGGTTATAGTGGTGTTAGTGGAGGCATTAAATGATGATTACAGTGTTGCTATTAAAGTGAAATTATTAATGACGTAATCCAGGCAGACGTAGATAATGTATATAGTATTACTATTATAAAAAATAAATAATGGATGTTGTGATGCTAGTACAGAGATGAAATGATGAGTGAAGGAATGTAGTAATGTTTATACAAGCAAAACAATAGATGTAGTGATGCTAATACAGAGATGAAATCATGCGTGAACTGAAATTTTAAAAAAGTAGTGATGTTAAATAGAAACAAAATAATATACGTAGTGATGCTAGTCAATAATTTAAAAGTAATAGAAGCTATGGTGCCGCAGTAGAAATGAACTGGTGTTAAGTTACGTAATACAGAAGGGGTAGTTTATCCTCGTGACGAAATGGAGGTAACGCGATATGGATGAAATCACGAGGCCTTAGATATTGAGGTGAATGGCAGTCAGATGCGGTTCATTAGTAAAGTAGTAGTAAGCGCTAGTAGATAATTTAAAAGTAATAGAAACTATGATGCCGCAGTAGAAATTAACAAAATGGGGAATAGAAGTAACGTGATATGGGTGACCTCGCGAGGCCTAAGATATCGTGTTGAATGGCAGTCAGAGGCAGTTCATTAGTGAGGCTGTAATGACCTTAGGAGCTAGACATGAACAGGATTTTTTACTAACGAGGAGAGAGTTAACTGTATGCATGTGCGAGGCTGTTATATTTATGTGTTTGTAGTTGTTGTTGTTTTGTGTGTGTGTGTGTGGGGGGGGGGGTATTTGTTCGTTTTTTTGTGACGTGTGTGTTTTTTTTATAATTAGTTTGTATTTTTTGTTTTGCTTTGTTTCTTTTTTGCGTGTGTGTGTGTTTCATTCGTTGGTTCGTAATCTCTTTCGCCACGGAGTCTGTTCGAAAAATAAGAAGTGAGAGAGAATGCTTCACTTGAGACACTCGCGTCGGAAGCTGTTACCTGTGTTGATTAGGTCCCCTTCCTCCCTCCCCTTTCCCCTTTTTCTCCTCTGTCCTCCCCTTCTCCCTCTTCTCCTTCTTCTCCCTTCCTCTCCTCCCCCCTTCCGCTTTCCTTCCCTCTTTTCCTCCCCTGTCCCTCCTCCTCCTCCTCCTTCCCCTTTCCTCTCCCTTCCTCTCCCCTTTCCCTTCTCTTGCCCGTTTTCCCCTCTCCTCCCATCCTACCTCTTCCCCCCTCCCCTACCTTCACCTTTCAACCCTCCCTCGTCTCCTGTTTCCTCTCATCCCTACCTTCGGCGGACTTAAAAATAGTACGGGGGAATTACCGAGACCGCACGAAGATAAAAGTAAGCCACATTTCTCACATGGTCGGGTTTATGAAGGATAACACTATCTCCGCTGGACCTTAGGACACGACCGGATTATCTGTGCCGGCGAAGTGCGTGAGTTACGACTCCCGCGTGACCGTACTGGACGATAGTTTCCGCCAACTGGACAGCCAGACGTATAATGCATCATTCGTCTAAGACACCGACAGGTAAAAAGTAAACCTAGGGTTCTTGACTCTCCTTCTGCGTCTGTGGAATGACTAAGTTCCTCTGACCTTGTTTCCTCGAGTTGCTGGGTCAGATACGGTCGAGGAGTGTAGATTCAGTATTGTGTGTGCTGGTGGATGTGTGTGTGTAGGGGGGGGGGATATGGATGTGTGTGTGTGTGTGTGTGTGTGTGTGTGTGTGTGTGTGTGTGTGTGTGTGTGTGTGTGTGTGTGTGTGTGAGGGAGGTGGATGGATGCTTTTGTGTATGTGGATATGTGTGTGTTTATGTAAATTAACTAAAACAATAATCCAGCTTCACAGGCCCGAGAAGCATTCCTTTCAGCATCCTACTCGCACATGCCATCAGAGCTCCCAGGTGGCTGGACGCTTCTTGTGGCTCGAGCGAAACTTCCCGGGGAAAATACCCCCCTAACACCATCCAGTCCCCCTCCCCCTCCTCGTTTCTACCCCCCCTTTCCCCTTCTAATCCCCTCCCCCTTCACCCCTCCCTCATCCTCCTTCCTTTTTTTCCCCCCCCTTTCCTTCATGTTCTTCATGCTCCTACTCCTTTCCCCCCTTCCCTCCCCCTCCCCATCCCCTTCCCCTCCCCTCCCCTCCCCTCCCCTCCCCTCCCTTCCCTTCCCCATTCTCATCTAACCTTCCCCTTCCCATTCCCACCCCCTCCCCCTCCCCCTCCCTTTCCCATTCTTATCTCCTTCCTATCCCCTACCCATCCCCCTTCCCCTCCCCTCCTCCTCCCCTCCCCATTCCCATCTCCTTCCCATTCCCATCCCCCTCCTTCTTCCCATCCCCTCCCCCACCCTGCCCCCCTCCCCCTCCCCCCTCCCCTTCCTTTCCTCATTCCCATCTCCATCCCCTTCCCCTCCTTTTTCCCATCCCCTCCCCCTCTCTCCCCATATCCCTCACTCAGGCCAGTAATCCCTTCCCTTCCCTTAGAAAAAAAAAATCCCCGAACCGGCCTTGTATGGCGCCCATCACCGCCCCCCCCCCGCGCCGCGTAACCCGAGCAGGCCGTGTGATGGTGATGAAGCAGGTCGTGGTGCCCTGAGCCCCGCGTTACCTGCCTTAAGATCTCTAATATAAAAGTCGTAACTTAGCCTGATCCCCAGCTGAGCCTGTCATCATGCTAAGTCGCCGGTAAATTGAGCCTCAGTAAACAGTGTTAGCATGTGTTTTTTTGTTGATTTTTTACGTAACCTTTTTTTTCTAATCTGTAGATATATTCGCCGGCGAGATATTGTTAAATTATTGTTTAATTTCGTGTCGGTTTTATATTTGGTTTCGGGACGCCCAAGGTGTGGTTCCAGCACGCGACGCCTCCTCGCTCCCCCCTTCTCCCCCCTTCCCCCTTCCTCCCGTCGAGTCCTCCACCCACATTGCAATCATTCCTTTGCAACTCGAGAAACAAGAAATAATCATCTTGCAACTTCCTTGGAGGTCATCGATGAAGCAAAATGGCTTTATTCTTCTAACGATAAGTATCGGTTTAAGGAAATAATGAGACTGATAATGCTCGGCAATTGTAATTAACCCTCATTCGCAGAGCCGAAGATGCCCTGGCCGGCACGCACGCAGGCAAGGAAACGGATAACTCTCTTTCGTGTGTTGTTAGTCAGTATAAAGCGAAATGAAAGGTATCTTCACCGTTGATTTGTTGTGCTCTCCCCTCAAAAGATATATAATAATGATGGTAATAATCAATAATGATGATATTAATGGTTATTATTATTGTGGGGATGATGATAATGATAACGATAATGGTCATCACCATCATCATCATCATAATAATAATGATAATAATAATAATAATAATAATAATAATAATAATAATAATAATA
>NC_051389.1:3765219-3770219 GCF_015228065.2 Penaeus monodon | reverse complement strand
GCAACGACCACATGTATGGCCGAACTATTGCGTCCATATGGCCAGGTTGTGACTTGCGCTCTCTTGATCATTACGTTCATATGGCCACACTTTTCACTACGTCCGCATGCTCACACCGAGCATTGCGCCCTCATGGCTATACTCTGCACAACACCCACATGGCTACACCTATCATAACACCCACATGGCCACGCATATCATAACGCCCAAACGGCCACCTTGTACATCACGCCCACATAACCACACCTACCATAGCATCTACACACATAACCACACCTACAATAACATCCAACCCACACCTACCCACATGACTACCCGATACATCACGCCCACGCACAAGCGCCCGCAACCCGCTGTCGCCCCCATCAGGGTCACAATGACCGCGCCATCAGTACATACGCAGCCATCCGGGCTCCCTAATCTAATTTACTGCTTCATTACGTTAATGACGAATAAAATTTCAGAAAAGTACAAAAGTGCTGATATTATAACACACTGTTCGCATATCGTTGTCGCTGGGGCGGTGGGATGACGGAGCTGGAGGTGCCTTGCTTGTGTGCTTATCTCTTTGTCTGTCTGCTTCTCTCTCTCTCTCTCTCTCTCTCTCTCATTCTCTCTCTCTCTCTCATCTCTCTCTCTCTCTCTCTCTCTCTCTCTCTCTCTTCTCTCTCTCTCTCTCTCTCTCTCTCTCTCTCTCTCTCTCTCTCTCTCTCTCTCTCTCTCTCTCTCTCTCTCTCTCTCTCTCTCTCTCTCTCTCTCTTCTCTATATATATATATATATATATATATATATATATATATATATATATATATATATATATATATATATATATATGTATGTATGTATATTCTGTGTATGTGTTTAAGAGTTAAATGTTGTATTTCTATTCTGTTTTAATTTTTTCCAAAAAGAAAAAAAAACTACTACTTGTACTCGTATACGACATATTGTCAATGATAATTCATATACTGTGTGTGTGTGTGTGTGTGTGTCTGTCTGTCTGTCTGTCTGTCTGTCTGTCTGTCTGTCTGTCTGACTGACTGACTGACTGACTGTCTGTCTGTCTGTCTGTCTGTCTGTCTGTCTGTCTGTCTGACTGACTGACTGACTGACTGACTGTCTGTCTGTCTGTCTGACTGTCTGTCTGTCTGTCTGTGTGTGTCTGTCTGTCTTCCGCGCCTGAACACAACAGTACCACGGGACCACGAAAGAGCCGTCGGATGCCAGGGCGCCAGAGAAGCGGCTGCCATAACTGCACCAAATGTAGTAGAAAGAGGCATGCTTACGTCTCGCACAGCAGAAGGGACTGGCAATCATAACAGCTGGCTTCAGGAATCAAGATTTACTGAGGCGAAGGAGGCGACGCAGCAGGTGTGTGGGGGCTGTTAGCTCAGCTCAAGGGAGGCTGGAGGGTGACAGCTCTGCCTTCGCGGGAGGGCGGGGCAGAGGGAGGGAGAGGGAGAGGAAGGGGAAGAGGGAGAGGGGGTGTGGGACGGACAGCTTTGGTGAGGAGAAGGGAGAGGAGAAGGAGGAAAGCGAAAGGAAGAAAAGGAATGAGAAGAAGGAGGAGGAGGGAGAGGGAGAGGGAGAAGGAGAAGGAGTGACAGGGAGCAAGAAAGAGGAGGAGGGAGAGGGGGAGAGAGAGGGAGGTGCCAGACGCCGTAGCTACAACTCGGGGAAAGGGAAGCCACACCTCTTTTTCTTCTCAGAGCCGGCGGAGCAGGGAGGAGGAGGAGGAGGAGGGGATGGGGGAGATGAAAGGGATGGAGGAAATGGTGGAGGTGGGGGAGATGGAGGAGATAGGGGAGATGGGGGAGACGGAGGAGATGGGGTAAATCGAGGAAGACGAGGATGAGGACGAAGAGGAGGGAAGGGGGTGATGGAGGAAGACGAGGACGAAGAGAAGGAGGAGGAGGAGGAGGAAGAGGAGGAGATGAGGAGATGGAGGAAGACGAGGACGAGGAGCAGGGAGGAGGAGGAGCAGGGAGGAGGAGGAGGAGGCTTGTTTGAGTGATGCCGAGAAAGAGAAAAAAAACGAAAGAAATGAGGGAAATAAGCGTCAGAGGATACGAGCTCAGGGAAAGAAGAAGAGGAAAGGGGAGCACAGGTGAGTCAGGGAAAGAAGGGATAAGAGAGAGAGAGAGAGAGAGAGAGAGAGAGAGAGAGAGAGAGAGAGAGAGAGAGAGAGAGAGAAGAGAGAGAGAGAGAGAGAGAGAGAGGAGAGAGAGAGAGAGGAAGAGAGAGAGAGAGGAGAGAGAGAGAGAGAGAGAGAGAGAGAGAGAGAGAGAGAGAGAGAGAGAGAGAGAGAGAGAGAGAGAGAGGGAAAAGAGTGTCACGTTTACCGCAAAACAAGATCGCCCCCCTCTTTTTTTCTCTCTTTCTTTTTTTTACAAGAGGCGCAACAGCTTCCTCTCCCACACACATGAAGACGAGAATGCGAGCGAGAATCCTCCCCGGCCTCTGTATCAGACGATAATGTATTGGCTGCAGGATCCCGCCCTGAGGAGCTTCTGCCAAAGGTTGTCTTTTGAAGGGGAAAAAAATACAAAAGATAAATAAATGATAGTCACACATCATTTTGCTTTATGATGGGATATGCTACGGGGTCTCTTTGTGGGAGGGGCGTGGTACAGGGAGGAGGAGGGGCGTAAGGGGGCGTGGAAAGGCGTGTATGTGCGTGTAAGGATACATAACCCTGGGTGTTTCGTGCGCGAGGTGTTGCCTCTTGTAATAACTTACACGTTACTGGTCTCCTTCTGCGTGCCCGGCCTTCATACCCCTGGCGCTGTCCGTTCTCGGCGTGACTTTTTTTTTTTTTTCTCTCTCTTTATCTTTTTATCTCTCTCTTTCTCTTTTTATCTCTCTCTTTCTGTTTGTTTATTTCTCTCTCTCTTCCCTTCTCTCTCTCCAAAGTCTTCTCTCGTCTCCTCTCTCTCTCTCTCTCTCTCTCCCCTCTCTCCTCTTCCCCTCTCTCCTCTCCCCTCTCTCTCTCTCCTCTCCTCTCTCTCTCTCTCCCCTCTCTCTTCTCTCCTTCTCTCTCTTTTCTCCTCTCTCTCTCTCTTTCCTCTCTCTCTCTCTCTCCTCTCTCTCCTCTCTCTCTTTTCCCCTCCTTTTCCTCTTATTTTCTCTATCTCTCTTTCTCTCTTTCTCTGGATTCTCTTTTCTTTCTTTATTCTTTCACTCTTTTCCCTTTTCCTCTTTCTTTTTTTTCATTTTAAATATGTAAAAATAGATAGAAAAAAATAACAAAATATATAATAAAAAAATTAATTCAAATATATATTATATATATATATCATATTATATATTATATTATATTTATATAATTATAAAATAAAACTATATATATATATATATATATATATATATATATAGAATTTACATATTTACGCATGTCATTTGCTCGTGCACGTCTCCATTCATTCTTCCTCCTTCTGTGTCCTATCTCATCCGCAAAGCCTACCCACCCTCGATAATAAAGAATAATAATTAAATAATAAAATAAAAAATAATCTCGATCGTCCCAACTCGTCCTTTCACAACAATCGACAGCGGCGTCTTCCCTTTTTCTTCCCCTTCTGTCTCAAGACATACCAGGGTCGCCACACATGACAGCGCAAGGATGTGTCAGTGGAGGTCATAACGGAGGAATGTCGCTATGTAGGTCATAACGCGGAGGAGAACGAGAGGAGGGGAGAGAGAGGAGGGGAGGAAAGGGGGGAACAGGGAGAGGGGAATGGTTTGAGAGAGGGGACTCGGGGGTTAGGTAGGATAGGAGTTGGGGAGGAAGAGGGGATGAGGGAGGAGAATGAGGGGAGGGGAGAAGGGGGAGGGGAGGGGGAGAGGGGGATGGATTTGAGTGAGGGAGTTAGGAGTAGGTAGAATAGGAGAGGAGAGAGAAGGGGCAAAGAGGGAGGAGAACGAGAGGAGGGGAGAGAGAAGGGGGAGAGGGGAACAGAGAGAGGGGAAGGGTTTGAGGGGGGGACGGGGGGGGGGGTAGAAAGGATAGGAGTTGGGGAGGAAGAGGGGATGAGGGAGGAGAATGAGGAGAAGGGAGATAAGGAAAAGGGCAGAGAGAGGGAGAGGAATAAGAGTAGGTAGGATAAATGCAGAGGGGAGGAAGAAGGAAAGGGGGAGAGGGGCAGAGAGAAGAAGGGGAGGAGGAGGATTTGAAGGAAGGGAAATAGGAATAGAAAGGATAGGAACGGGAGGAGGAAGAGGAGATGAGGCAAAGGGGGAGGGTCTGGCAAAAGGAAGGGCGCAGGAGAAGAGAGGAAGGAAGAACGGGGAAGCTATGGACCATAGACACGAGGCGAATATTTCCCTTTGCATATTTCTCCCGAAAAAAGGAAAAGAAAAAAAATAAATGAATAATAAAAAATGTATAATATATGTATATGTGTGTATATACATGTGTGTGTGTGTACGTGTGTATGCGTATGTGTGTGTGCGTGTGTTCACACCAAATTTCACGACCTAACCATCCAAACGAGAGGAAGAAACAATCCCATAAGAAGAAAAAAAAACACACCCAAAAACAGACATTCCAAAAAAAGAAAAAAAGAAAGAAAAAAGTGATACCCTAAAGCAAGGTTACTTCCTCCTCACGCCAGAAGGGAAACACAGCGGGAAAGATGCGTCTCTCGCCGCCAGATCCCCGAAGCGACACGGTGTTGTACCCACCACAGAACGAGGGAACAGCGCGAGGTCTTAAGGCCAGGAGGTAACGTTTTCTCTGGAGGTTCGTGAGGTAACGTTCTCTCTGTAGGTTCGTGAGGTAACGTTTTCTCTGGAGGTTCGTGTGGTAACGTTCTCTCTGGAGGTTCGTGAGGTAACGTTTTCTCTGGAGGTTCGTGAGGTAACGTTCTCTCTGGAGGTTCGTGAGGTAACGTTTTCTCTGGAGGTTCGTGTGGTAACGTTCTCTCTGGAGGTTCGTGAGGTAACGTTCTCTCTGGAGGTTCGTGAGGTAACGTTCTCTCTGGAGGTTCGTGAGGTAACG
>NC_051389.1:3745219-3757719 GCF_015228065.2 Penaeus monodon | reverse complement strand
AACATTTGCAACCGTCGAATCGAGTGGAAGTCCCATTTCACTTCAGAAGGCGGACGTCACACGAGCCGCTGAACAGAGTACTACATTAGCCTGTTATCGCGTCGAGTTCTCTGTTGCCATAGAGACACGAAAACTTATAGTTCCGTAGCCCTTCAGAGTGTGGAGGGGGAAGCCCTTGCTTAGCCTGTTGGTTAATCGAATGAGGGCGAGAGCTTAAGAGCACTACTTCGAGTCCTCCCCGTGCCGAAATTTTATTTTAAAAAGTGTGGGCGGGAAAAAAATAAAGCCTATGGCAACGCGCTTCCCCTTATCATAACTGTTGGGTTTCTCCTTGTCGTGAATGTATATATATTTTTTATTTTAAAAAAGGTTAAATTTGGGACACAGCTCGCTCGGCAGAAATATTTCAACTGTATTTTGCTTTCTCGCTTCAGGTGCGCGCGACCGGTTCGTCATGATGATAGATAAAGCGGTCCATTTTTACACATTCCGTCTCCTTGCTCAGTCCTCTTTTCCATACACCATTGGCGCTGGCAGTGGAAACATTTACTGAATTTTTTAAACATTAAAGGACTGGCGTTGGACAGTATCCAGTCCCAGGGTGTGGTAACGAAGGTTGATCGTGGAAGCGGTCGGTAGCGAACGAGCACAAGGGGAAAGCCAGAGTGAGAAGAAAATCTAATAACAAACGGCCTTCCCGCGGACCTGAAGAGCAGCGGTCGAATTCAAAATTTAAATAAGTCCCTTTTTTATGTTACCGGCTGGACAGGGTAAGGGGACGTCCTGAGAGCAAATAAGGGAGACAAGCTGTGGCCTGGAACCAAACAGGGGAGGCAAGATGGGCCCTGGATTAAGTAGATTTAAGTAGATTACTCCCTGCGCGTTCTGGGAAGCTGTTGGGTGGTAGATTGATCCTGCTGTAAGTAGGTTACTAGACTGGCTCTTGCGACGGGGAAGGTCAGGTGTGCGCAGGAGACAGGTGTGGAGGGTATCTCGATGTTGGCAGGTAAAGAGACAGCAAGAAAGGGTGTTCGGTGCGCAGCAGGTGGTTCGGGGGGGATTACCTTGGTTGGTCCACTGATTACGTAAAATCCGCGGGGTGTGTAGGGGGGGCGCTCTGGGAAATGTTGGTTACTGTGGTCGTTTGCCTTTTTCTTCTTCTTTTCTTCCTACTGATAGTTTTCTTGCTCTCTCTCTCTCTCTCTCTCTCTCTCTCTCTCTCTCTCTCTCTCTCTCTTTCTCTTTCTCTTTCTCTTTCTCTTTCTCCCTCTCTCCCTCTCCCTCTCCCTCTCCCTCTCCCTCCCCCCTCTCTCTCTCTTATCTTTCGTGTATAATCACTTTCATCACTTCTGATTTTTTAAATCCCCGTCAAGAGCATAACATCAACAAATACAACAGATGTTAACATTTTTCTCTTCATCTTTGCTTCTGATCTAAACTGAATATTTCACGTAAAAGACGCTTTCTTCAATTCCGTCTCATGACGTGAACATCACCTAAACTTGTTATGGCAAATATTACGAACTTTTTTCATCAAACATATAATCAACATCATCGACAATAGTCACTCAACAATATCAACAGCGACACAAGATGCGTGGATTCTACGGCGCCTTCTCGTGTCTCGGTCATCTGTCACCAGCCCTTAGCCCGAGGTCCCTCCGCCCTGCGCTGTCACCCTCTTTGTCATCCTTCTGTGTCACCCAACAGCACACTCATCTTCATCCCGCCTTCCCCCCTCTTCTATAGCCCTCTCCCCCTCCTATAGCCTTAATCCTACCACCTTTAACCTCTACATCTAACATCTCATGAGTTTCCGAGTATCGAAGCATCTCATCACTACTTTCAACGGTGCATGTCCCCTCACCCCGCCCCATATCCTTAATCCAAGCACCCTTACCCTCAACGTCTAACACTTCATACGCTAGTACCCTAGTATCAATACCTCTCAGAACACGAATATCGACGCTGCACGCTTACGAAACTCTCCCCCCAATGACTGTGATGACAGCAATTTCACTATAATCACCATCAACAGCAGAAGCACCACCGTGGAGTCGCGACGTCGTCCTAACGCAATTACTTGACGATGCTGAGGGAGCGCGGTGGGTCTGGGGGTCTGGGGGCTGGAGCTGGGTAGGGAGGGGAGAGGGTGAGGGTAATAGAGTGAGGGATTTAGGAAGGAGAGAGAAGGACGGAGATGAGAGAAAGGAGAAAGACGGAGGGAGAAGAAGGATGGAGAGAGGGAGGAAAGTAGGTCAAAGGAAAAGGATTTTTTGGAAAGAAAATAAGAGAGAGATGGGTATTGTAGAAAGATGGATGGATGATGTGATGGATATTCTGCGAACAATGAAAGAAAGAGAGAGAGAGAGAGAGATGGGAGATCTGAGACTTGAGAGAGAGAGAGAGAGAGAGAGAGAGAGAGAGAGAGAGAGAGAGAGGGAGTCCTTTAAAAATCCAATAAGTTCAGGGGTTATCCAAGTGTAATTTATTCATTTTGATTGTGTTTCTTATACCATGAGTGTTTATGGAGAGGAATGTTAAATATCTAGTAGTGTATGTAGTTAATAGTGTGTGTGTGTGTGTGTGTGTGTGTGTGTGTGTGTGTGTGTGTGTGTGTGTGTGTGTGTGTGTGTGTGTGTGTGTGTGTGTGTGTGTGTGTGTGCGCGCCAGTGTTAACGTATCAGATATGAAAGTATTAGTATGTAGATGTATTAGACTTTCGAGGATGTACGGCGTACGTTATGGGAAATTAGCAAAATAACGAGGCATTGGCAGGATAACGAATAAAGAACACATGGTTTTCCTTGACTTGTGACCTAAGAAAATTCACTGGAAAAACTGCGGCTCTTAAATGGCAGTATGGCGACTAAAAGATGATATATAGTCCTATACCTTATAATCTGATCAGTCACGATAAACTTAATATCTAAAGATACACCTAACATAATGTAAATAAACCCAATAACACAAATATACGCTTCAATGTAAAATATAAATCAGCCAGTCGTTCGAAAACTAATCAAGGTCATTTAAAAAAAACATCCATATACACGAAAAGGTAATCAAACACTCCCATTACCTTGCATATGGACAATTCTAGACCCAAATTTGTCTCCGAAACTAGAATAATCAACAATGATCGTAGTTCTGAGAGAAGTTAGCAACAGCGATTACCTTGTTTTAACATCTTATGATAAAAAAAAAGATAAACAACGCCACGGATATCCAAGAGGGACAAGACTAGACCCAAATTTGTCTCAGAAACTAGAGTAATCAAAAGTAATCGCAGTTCAGAGCGAAGCCAACAACAATGACTGCCTTGTTAATATCTTTCCCTCGGTAACCTCTGGGACTCTGGGATAAACGGTCTCTCGGGGTTGGTTAAATAACTAGGTTTTCACGAGTCGGGTTTTTGTTAGGTTTTGTTTAACGAGGGGCTTCGATGGGTAAAGATGGCGGAGTAGATGGAGGGAGATTGATACATGTAGATGGATGAGGAGGTTGGTAGGTGAGTAGATAGACAGATAGATAGACAGGTAGGTAAGTAGGTTGACAAAGAGTGATTGGATGAGTGAATGGATAAAGTGATAAACAGACAGATTGATAGATAGGTAGATAGACAGTCAGATAGACATTTTCTCTCTCTCTCTCTCTCTCTCTCTCTCTCTCTCTCTCAATATATATATATATATATATATATATATATATATATATATACATATATATATATATATATATATATATATATATATATACATACATATATACATATATATACATACATACATACATATATATATATATATATATATATATATATATATATATATATATATATATATGACCATCATATCTAGTATTTTATTCATATTAACTTATGAACATTACAACCAATGAACATTTCCGGTCCGAAATGGGTAATATGATTAGAAACCTAATCACGGCAATCATAAAGGAATCTCGGATAATTGCCTGCCTCTAATTACGTTCCTTCTGTTCCCTCCGGATGATAATGGAGTGTTACCCGCCGCGATTCTTACCTGCGAGAAAACTTTGAATTTATCGATATCATTATCTCCGTGCCGCCTCAGGAACTACGCTCGGGGACTTCACCTACACTCAGGAATTATATCCTTAATGTCCTTTGTTTCTTGTGTGTTTGTGTAGGGGGGGGCGGTTGTTTGTGTTTGTTTTGTTTGTTTTGTGTGTGTGTGTGTGTGTGTGTGTGTGTGTATGTGTGTGTGTGTGTGTGTGTGTGTGTGTGTGTGTGTGTGTGTGTGTGTGTGTGTGTGTGTGTGTGTGTGTGTGTGTTTGTGTGTGTGCGTGTACGTGTGCGTGTGTTTAGTATTTGTTGTAAGCCTATATCTTTATGCGTATCCAATGCCTCCGTGTTTATGTGTGCGTGTTTCTTTGTTTGTGTGTTTTCTTGTGCATGCAAAGAGATCATGAATATAAAACTAACAAAAATACTCCGTCACGGAATAGGTGGAAAGCGAAAATTAATGAGTAAACAACAAAAAACAGACACCGTAATTTTTACTCAGAATTAATGACTTCATGATTAATGACTATAGGTTGCCGAAACTTTTTTTTTCTATTTAAATTTTTTTTTTCTCTCTCTCTCTCTTTTTTTATCGCTGACCATCAAACACAAAACAGTTTCTACCCGACGTGCCATTATCCACTCAAGGGAAGTAGAGCAGAGAAACTCATGCGATTAGGAATTAAGTGAAGGAAAGAAAGAAATGAAGGAAAACAGAATCGAGCGATGGAAAGAAGGAAAAATAAGGAAAAAAGGGGGGGAGGGAAGGAAGGAATGAAGGAAAAAGGAATCGAACGATGAAAAGAAAGAAAAATAAGAAAAAAAAGGGGGGGGAAGGAATAAAGGAAAGGGTTCATCTTTGCCGATCGCTGAAGCCCCCCCCCCCAAAAAAAAAAAAAAAAAAAAAAAAGCACTTTGGGTTCATGCATCAGCTTTCTGCGAACTGATGGATAGTCTAAAGGGGGGTGAGGGGGGGGGGTGAGGCAGAGCTTTTAACCTCCTTATTCTGCACAGTCACTATCAATTTTGGTCTCGGGAGAAGAAACCTTTCGTGTTTTAGGACTTTCGTCTTGATCGCGGTCGAAGGGCTGGTCATTTTCTTAGCTGGAATCGATGAGGTGGTGTGATTTCGTGAACTGGCGAGAAATTGTTTGTGCTTCTTTTTTGTGTGTGTTCGCTGTTGTGTCTTGTCTTGATTTGTATATTCTTTTTCTGTGCTGTCTCTCGCCTCTCTTTCTCTTTCTCTTTTTCTTTCTCTTTCTCTTTCTCTTTCTCTTTCTCTTTCTCTTTCTCTTTCTCTTTCTCTTTCTCTTTCTCTTTCTCTTTCTCTTTCTCTCTCTCTCTCTCTCTCTCTCTCTCTCTCTCTCTCTCCCTCCCTCTCCCTCTCCCTCTCCCTTTCTCACTCTCTCTCAATTCTCTCTCTCTCTCTCTCTCTCTCTCATTCTCTCACCCTTTCTTCCCCTCTCCCCTCTCCCGCCCCTCCTATTCGCGTCCCCACACTAACCCTCCCCCTTCCTTCCTCCCACCAGTACGAGCTGCAGACGTTCACGGAGAAGCGCGAGACCTCATGGGCCTTCACCCCCTACGGCGGCGGAGACGTGGACGGCCCCAGCAACGGCCCCGCGCCTCTGCCGTGGGACGTGGAGGCGCGACCGACGCACATGTTCCACGACGAAGTGAAAGTGGTCCAGGTGCCCCACACCGCCTCTGTTAAGGAGTGCCACAGGTGCAAGGGCACGGGGTCGCTCCAGTGCTCCGAATGCCACGGCAAAGGATGGGTACGTGTGAATTTGTTTCTGTTTTTCTGTTACTTAATTTTTCCCTAATTGGTTGAGCATTGTCGGAGAATTGAGCTATCAGCGTTGGTGTATATATTTTATTATTCTAATATTCGTTTTCAGTCCATACGAAGCAAGTATGGCACTCGATTTATGACGTCAACTTTCTCTTTTAAGTTTGTCACACGTGAATAGTGTTTTATATTAAGTTGACACAGAGGCTTCAGTGTATGCGATAGCGTGATTCTTGGAGTTTTTTTCGTGTGTGTATGAGAGAGAGAGAGAGAGAGAGAGAGAGAGAGAGAGAGAGAGAGAGAGAGAGAGAGAGAGAGAGAGAGAGAGAGAGAGAGAGAGAGAGAGAGAGAGAGAGAGAGAGAGAGAGAGAGAGAGAGAGAGAGAGAGAGAGAGAGAGAGAGAGAAGAGAGAGAGAGAGAGAGAGAGAGAGAGAGAGTGTGTGTGTGTGTGTGTGTGTGTGTGTGTGTGTGTGTGTGTGTGTGCGCGTGTATGTGTGCGTGTATGTGTGCGTGTGCGTACGGTTGTGTGCTTGTTTGCCTCTACATCCACCATTTTTCTCCGTCCTGACGACCGCCTGCTCCCTCCTAGACCCGCTGCCTGTCCTGCCACGGCGACGGCTGGTACACGGACTCCTCGGGCTACAAGGAGCGTTGTTTCTACTGCCAGTCCTCGACGCATGGCCACGGCCGCCAGGACTGCCTCAAGTGCAACGCCAAGGGCCGCGTCGCCTGCCCGCCCTGCGACAGCTACGGCCAGATCCGCTGCTTCATCAGACTCACTATCACCTGGTCAGTGTTCAGCCCTCGAGGAAGAGCTTGAGCGCTTCCTCTCTCCCTTTCGAGGAAGAGCTTGAGCGCTTCCCCTTTCCCTTTCGAGGAAGAGCTTGAGCGCTTCCTCTCTCCCCTTCGAGGAAGAGCTTGAGCGCTTCCTCTCTCCCTTTCGAGGAAGAGCTTGAGCGCTTCGTCTCTCCCCTTCGAGGAAGAGCTTGAGCGCTTCTTCTCTCCCTTTCGAGGAAGAGCTTGAGCGCTTCCCCTTTCCCTTTCGAGGAAGAGCTTGAGCGCTTCCTCTCTCCCCTTCGAGGAAGAGCTTGAGCGCTTCCTCTCTCCCTTCGAGGAAGAGCTTGAGCGTTCCTCCCTCTCCCCTTTCGCCCCGCATGCTTTCTCAACGCCCTCCTCGTTTCCTTTCTGGAGGTTGCGTTCTCCCAGAGGCATAATTAGCTTTCTCTCTCATCTAGGAAATTTGATGGGGGGGGGGGGGGGGGTATCCCATAATAACCATGCTTTCTGGCAATAAAATCGTCAATTATCAGACAGGCACACTCTAGGCAAGAATGCTTGTACTTGCGTAAGGTATAGCGAAGCACCTTTTCACAGAGGAGACACGCTTGTTATTTATTAAACGCGACATTAACTAAGGTCGCGAGCTGCACTTTACCTCGTGCGCTTGTGGATTAAACCGCCAGAACACAAGATACTTCACGAATCACACATGCGTTCAGTTGCTTCGGATTGTGAAAGTGTAAGCTGTTTATAATGACCGCGGCGCAAATGTTGAATGATCACTGCTTTAAAGCTAAGATGGCTGAAGGTTTGGCTACCGGCCATCCTTCAAGTTAAATTTCATTAGTAAAAAATTGCTGTCTAACTAGAGAGCTAAACATACTGTAAACACACACGCACAAAACACTCTTTCTCTCCTCTCTCTCTCTCTCTCTCTCTCTCTCTCTCTCTCTCTCTCTCTTTTCTCTCTCTCTCCTCACTCACTCATCACCACTTACTCACTCACTCACTCACTCCTCACACACTCACCCTCACTCACCATCACACACACACACACACACACACACACACACACACACACACCACCACACACCACCATAGTAAATAATACTGTACATTTAAAAAAAGTATTGACACCAGCTACTCTGAGGTTGGTTGGGACCTAAGTAACTCTGGTTGTATTCAGTGTTAGGTCCCGGGTTTAAAACGAACTTGGCAAGCAAACCCCTCCGAGATTCCTTTCTTCGGAGCCTTAGAACAAATTTTTTAAGTTGTTCCACCCCAAAGCTCTGAGGTGCAGTTTGGGTTAACAAACCGTCCTTGAACGTTACCCCAAGACTAAAACTATAAAAACCCAAATGATAGTTCTCAACAGAATATACCTTAAATGAAAAATGCTTTAAACCACACAACAGTTTGATTTTCACACAATAGGATTTGTATACACTCCTTATCAACAGGAATCTCTGCACGAATATATGTATTTCCACGTACTTGCATCAAAATTAGGAGCTACGCATGATATTAATCTGACAAGACTAGCGCACCATAAGTAATAGGCTAGGGAATATTTATAAAGATGAATAGCAGTTATGAATAAAAACCAAAATTTGTTTTTTCAGGCCTCTTAAAAAGTCTTCAGGTCCTCTCAGTATTGTGAGAGCCCACTTGAGTACTTTGTATGCATCATGTCCGTGCTCGTTCATATATATAAGTTGTTAAGGAATGCGTGTCGATTTTTAAGAAGTATTATGAAATAAATACTTTCCATATGTTTCGTCCCAAGATAACAAATATAGTAGCTATACACACAACACATTCTTGTTTTAAATAAATTTCATTCTTTATATGACAGAATATCCAAACGTAGATATAAATCAACTTATGAGGACATGTACCAAAGATATTCATTAAAAAAATAATAATAAATAAATAAATAAAGAGAGAGAAAGAAAAAAAATACAGATGAAAAATTAGATCTAATTTCTTATCAAGAATTGAATGGAGTAGTCTTGTGAAAAGACGAAACAAAGCGAGGAACGATTGAAAAAGTAAGGGAAATTCAGTGGTATGTGAATGAGGAGGAGCTCGTTCTCCAACTCGAGGAGGAGGAGGAGGAACGAGGGGTCGAGGATGAGCCGGATGTGGGGGGGGGGGGCATAATGAATGAGGTGTCTGGAAGTAGAGAGATCAAGTTAGATGATGTTGGTTAAGGGTAATGAGCTGTGTTTCTCCTCTTGCCTGATGACGAATTATGTACCAAGAGAGAGAAAAAAATATATATGGTAAAGAATAGTTGGAAAGGATATTAGGAGTAAGATGTCATATGCAAATAATATTGCAATGAGTTTAAGAGTAAAGAAAAACTAATAAGCCGCTCTATATGTTGATCTGGAGAACTAGCAGAAAAACGAAAAACATTTCAGTTACATTTCTCTATATTTATGTTCTTCTGTGAACAGTGTGATAAAAACATATTTTTTTCCCATAGTGCATAAGGTACAACTTTTAAGTGAAAGAAAAGACGCACCTAAGATAACGTATTCAAGAATACCAATCCCACTATGCACACAACGGGACCTGTTAACGCTGCCTCGATTTTACAGGAAAGTGCACACCTCAGAGCATATTGTCAGGAAAGGTGGACTGCCCGAGGAACTGGTGAAGGAAGTGTCAGGACAAGTTGCCTTTGAAGAAGAGGGTCCACGCATTTTCCCCCTGACCCAGTTTCCTGATAACACAATCAACCTTGCCTCTGCACAGCTTGTTAATAGTCACAAGAACAAGTTTGTCGACGAGCGGATCTATGGACAGGTGAGTGATTCGAATTTTGATTTGAGAGAGGCCTGGTGTTTATGGGGAGATTTGGGGGGGAAAGTTTATATTAGGTAAGAGTGTGTGTGTGTGTGTGTGTGTGTGTGTGTGTGTGTGGTGTGTGTGTGTGTGTGTGTGTGTGTGTGTGTGTGTGTGTGTGTGTGTGTGTGTGTGTGTGTGTGTGTGTGTGTGTGTGTGTGTGTGTGTGTGTGTGTGTGTGTGTGTGTGAAATATATATATATATATATATATATATATATATATATATATATATATATATATATATATATATATATAAAATTGCATTTATGAGTGAGATTGGAATGACACAGAAGATTTTGGCTATTAGAAGTTCATGTTTAAGTAAACTCCTCAGTGGTAATATTGATTGATGTTATTTTCATAACATTCATTTTCATAGGATATGTATTTTAATTTATATTATCCCCTTAATTCACAGGAATTAAAACTGCTGAAAGGCAATATTTCAATATTTTTTTTATTATGACTGCAATATTATGGGGATACCTTTGAAGTTTAGTAATTGTATAACTTTGTCAGCTGCTTTATGGTTAAAAACAGGTCTTACTACAACAATCCTTATAGCAAATAAAACTAGATTATAATTTAATGTAACTAAAGAAAACTGTTAACCCTCAAATAAACATAAACACATCACATTTTACTGACCTACTTTTCTCATTTTTCCCTTACAGCGTCATCAAGTCCGCATTGTCCCAGTGGCCGAAGTCGAGTATGGTTTCAAAGGGGGTCCAGGCAAATTTTGGGTGTATGGCTATGAGAATAAGGTACATTCTCCTGACTACCCACAGACCTGCTGTTGGGGCTGCTGCTGTGTCATGTAGTCCCTGAGCCTTACATGGCATTAAAAAAATAACACTTGGCTATCCTTTCAACAGTTTTGAATTATCAGAAAAGTCTCTCTAGACTGTTCGATATAAGGCTATTTCACACACACACACAAAAAAAAAAAATTCTGACTGTCTCTCAAATGTTCCTGTCTAATATTTTCCAGGGAGTGAAAGTTTATGGTAAGTTCTTTGAGGATTTATGGAAAACTCTGCAGGGATTACATTCCTGGATTTTTTTTTTCTTTTTTCTTTTTCTTTTTTTTTTTTTTTTTTCTTTCATGTATGGTGCAATGATTCATTTACAAACCAGTTTTAAATAAGTAATCCTATCCATTGCCAATATATCTTGTACAATTGGTATTTTGTTCACTGGATCATTCTAATACTTGGATATCCCTATTGCATTCATTGCTTCTTGTCAGTAAATTATTGCAAGTGACAGTGAGGTCTTATGCCACAATTGGTAACAGAATATATTAATGGCAGAGATTATGGAATAAGTTCATTAGCAATTAAAGGAAGGGTTTATTTTCCCTTCCCACTGTGTATTGTAATGTAGAGAGCACAAAGAAAATGCTTTGAATGCTAGATTTTGCTTTATGTGAAAGTTATTATCACTTTTTTTTGTTTGTTTTTCAAGCATTTGGATAACAATTTATTACAGATGTCTGCAGATTGCATTATCTTCTTGAATAAAAGAGAGAAAGATCATAGACTATATAAGTCATGTTGTCACAGAAAAGTATCAGTAGACACAAAGGAAAATATATATTTTGGTGTGATGAAAACACAACACAGTCCAGACCAAAAGCCATCCATATTAATATCAAGATTCATGAGAATTGTCATTTGCCGATGAAAATGTACATTGTGCATGATTGTTAGAAGCTGAGTGACTTTTTGCCAATACAGTATAGTAGTTTTCACCAAATTATTAACTATTATTGCAATACAGACATAGGACTTGGTCTCTATCATATTAGCATCTCCACATCAATGTGTAAGGAAATTTTGGCACCTCACTTATTTGACAGATATAAGAAAATACATTGTTTTTATATGGTCTAGCCATTGAACTGCCAAGCATATTCAAAGCGCTTCAAATTTAGATGATGCATTAATTACATATTTTATATTAATGCAGTATTGTGCATATGAAGTGTGGCTTTTAAAGAAATGAGAAATGAAATAGACAGAAAAGGTCAGTAATCATTGTGCATTATTTTCCGTATTTAACATGTGAGTGAATCAGTTTAAACAGTCACTTTCTCTAGTCATAGTCATGTGCACATCATCCTTTATGGGCAAGTCAACAGTTTAGTTATTGTCTGGTCTTGTAGAATGATATTTCTAAATTACTTAGTCAGTTTGTAAATAAATTCTTTACTTAGAATTATTCTAACTCTATGAAAGTGGGACTTTAGTTAGTAATACAGATTCACCAGATAAGATTACTTTCTGTTATTTATCAGAAACATCATCTCCAACACTGTTTTATGTACAGTACTCTCGAATTATATATTTGAAATGACACTCATTATGCCTGGTGTGTAAATTTTCTTGAATCAAAAACTAGATATTTTGAGAGAAAGAATTATATAAGAGTGAATTTGGCATCAGATACAGAAATGAGTGTTACCATACATACTGCTGCCAAGCTTATTCTTGAAGACTTTTGTGTTTTATGACTTCCATAAATTCCTAACCTTCCTTTCCAAGTGAATATGAAAAATGTGGTTAAGATTTTAAGATTTTTAACATTTTAAAGTAAAAAAAAAATTGATTTTGAATGGCAGTAATGTAAAGATTTGTTTGTAAAAGATTACATGCACAAACATTTACATATTTGAAGTCAAGGCATTACACACAATGTTTTTGGTGATTCTGATATTGATAAAAGATCATTACCATCTTCATTTGATAATAATAGTAAAGTCTTTAAAGACTATGGTGATACAGAGCTGCATTGTTTTATACTTGAGCATATTTGACACTGCATCAGAGAGAAATCTGAAGAAATTTGTAGTACTGTTTTCCTTGAACCATGTGTACCCAGTGTCATGCAAGAAGTTTATAATTTTTTTTTAAACCCATGTTATGCTTCACTGACATACTGATACCAATGATATATTAGATTTGTTTACTTTCCCATAATGGATATATATTGCTGCAATTATTACGTCTAGTCATGCCCCAA
>NC_051389.1:3737719-3742719 GCF_015228065.2 Penaeus monodon | reverse complement strand
CAATTCCAGTATAGACAAAAGAGATGTCATTATATTTATATCTGGACATAGATATGCCTTTTTCATTTTAAGTTTATTTTATAAATAAAATCAAGACACTATGAGATCATTATTTTGGTATTTGCTCTCAGTTCTCTCCTTTTCAGGTACTGATTGCAAATTACAATTTTTTTCTGTATATATAAACATTTCAAATATGTTTATGGCAGTTTATATATATATATATATATATATATATATATATATATATATATATATATATATATATATATATATATATATATATATATATATTTATATATTTATATATTATTATATATATATATATATATTATATTATTATATATTATTATATATATATATAATTATAATATATTATATGTATATATATTATATGATTATATATATATGGTATGTTATTGTAGTGTATGTGTATTGTATGTGTAGTATGTATGTGTATGTGTAGTGTAGTGATGTGTATGTGTATTGTATTTTATGTAGTGTATGTATGTATGTGTATTGTATGTGTATGTGTGTGTGTGTGTGTGTGTGTGTGTGTGTGTGTGTGTTTTGTGTGTGTGTGTGTGTGTGTGTGTGTGTGTGTTGTGTGTGTGTGTGTGTGTGTGTGTGTGTGTGTGTGTGTGTGGTGTGTGCTCTGTGAGAGTAGATTATGATGTGTTTATATATAAAATATATATATATATATATATATATATATATATATATATATATATATATATATATATATATATACATACATACATACATATATAAATGTGCGTGCATGCAAATATGTGTGTGTGTGTGTGTGTCTGTCTGTCTGTCTGTCTGTCTGTCCCACCATTGTGGGAAAATTGGGAATAAGCAAACTGCCATAGATATGTAGTTATTATGTGGTTCCATTTCCATCTGCCTGATAACCAATCCAAAGATGCAATTTACCTCTACCCTCATTTGTATATTTTTGTTGTGTATTCTGTAAATACTATGCAAGTTGTCAAATGAAACTGTAATTGAAGAATGATGTTCTGTAACTCAAACATTTCTGATTCCATAATTTTATGACATGTAAAGCATAATATTCACAGCATATGCCCAGCCTCACTGTACATACTCATAATGCATACAATACCACAAAATTTTAATGTCTGTGTACAAAATATGAAGTTATATTTAAAGGTAACATCTCACATGCACTCTAAGACACAAACACACACCAAGTTTTGATATGGATGCATTGTGCTTTTATGGTCCGTAGTTTTTTTACAAGCACACTATTCCTATAATAAAGCTGTAGGGGTTAAGAAGAGGTATTGTGAATCATTACTTCTGTTACTGAAATTTTATTATACTTTACTAATCAAGATTGTTATTTTTCATTTGTTTTGCCTTTTTTTCACCACTTGTTTATATAATCCTTATACTTGTAACTGGTACAAAAAAAGCTATTTGTGTAGGGGTTAGAAGTGAATGTTTCTGCTCTGCATTATATACTGAGTTCCTGTTGTTGTTCAGTGTAACACTCATCACATTTTGTTTTCTTATAAATCATGTATTGTTATGAATGTTCAGATATTATATAGCTTTATCATTGCTCTATTTCATTATCTATGTATTATTAAATCTTTATTTTTTTTGGTTGTTATTATTATTACTATTAATGTCATCAGTATAATCACTTCGATCAATAACATGTGGTTATCATTATCACAATTATCAACATCCTTAATCACCATATTTATTATTATCACCATGCCCATTTTCATTTTCACTTTCATTATAAATGGTGTCATCATTGCAATTATCATCTCGTCATGTTAATAATCTTTAAATTAGGTATGACTCTGAGAACATAAATATCATTTACCATACTCTCATTTTAATTACTGTAATACATAAAAGAGAGAATTATATACAATATATGAAAAATTAGAAATAAAGAAAAAAGAAAAGAAAAGAATCAAGATGAAGGCATTCATTTCTATTTATTTAAAATAAAGACGTTGAACAACAGGCACCAAATATAGATAGTATAGTGGATAAAGAAACAGAGATTAGATGATGCAAATCTCTAATTAAGCTAGGGAGGGATCTGTGGGCCAGAGTGATAGAAAAATTCCCAGTAAATAAAACAAGATTTTTTTTTTTTTTTTTTTTTTTTTTTTTTTTTTTTTTTTTTTTTTTTTGAGTACTTTCTTTTTTTCCCCTCTCATTTTCCCCCTAAACCTTTGGCTTTATGGTAATTTAGTTGATTTTATTACACTGAATTATATTCTGCTAGAACTGAGAATATGCCTAAAATACCAGAAAAACTGTAAATGTAATTTTTATAAACACTAGTTTGTTAACAAAATATTTGCCTAGAAAATATTTATTTATAAAAAGAGATGACAGAACATTGTTTCCATTGGCACCTGATACTTTTCCATATGAACTAATGTCTCTTTTTTCCTCTTTTTTTCATACCATGCCATATATATATGCCAATGTATGTCATATCTAAATTTAATTAATAATGGGTCTATTTTTTATGATACAATAATAAGATTTGTTCCTATCATTATAGCATTTAACCCAGTGTCAGTGGGTGGCAAGACTACAAAGCCATGCCCACTGTAATAAAAGTTTATCTATTGTCTTTACACATAGATGGCTCTGCAAGTGCTTAGTCACCAAGGAGTCAGCTATTAGTCTTCCTATCTCATCTGTTTACCCTTTTCCTTCATTTTTTGAAAGCTTCATTTCTTTATTTTATTGTCTTTGATGTTATTAATATTTTAATAACAATTTAATAATCATAATATCAATAAGAATGATAACAACGTCAATATTAATAGTATTTAAAAAAAAAAAAATCCTGCCGATTCAAGGAATGGGGAAATCAGGATCAGTCACTAGGGCCAACTGATAGACGCCTTGCTGGCTGAGCACACATGGAGCCATCGGTATGTAACAAAACTCACAAAAATCTAAAGGGGACAGTACATAAACCCGCTGACATTGGGTTAAATACAGGTTTCCCTGCAAGTTACAGTACTCCCAGGTTGGAAATTAATGGGAAAAAAAATTATCTTTATTCCCAAGCTATTTATTTTCTCTCAGCATTTGCATACTCTAAAGGCTATTGTGGGGCTGCTGTATAATATATAAATAGGTAAAAAAAATGAGAGTAATGACAACTTTGTTATTTCATTAATATTGAGAAAAGCTTATTATCACTATCATATTAATCATGATATCTTTTTGATTATTATAACTATATTGGGAAGTTACTTTAGGTAAGTAATCTCTCTTCTTGGACATAGTGAACTATATTCTTTATATCTGTTTATTTCTTTTGGGGAAATACCTGTATTATAGTCATCTTCCACATCATTATCACCATCTTCACTGCCATTTCCATCACCATTGTAATTTGTGTATGTTGACTGTTAACTGTATAGAGTTATCATGTACCGTACCTTATATCTGCTAATGGGTATATAAAAGATATTTTATAAGATGGATCATAAATTTCAAGTATGAGTATGCAGAAGTTTCTTGTCCTTCTATCACTCACTGAACATCCATTTGTTTGTATTTTAAATAACCATTCATTACTGGGATTCATGATACTGTATATGTATTTTCTTTCAGTAAAATTTACTTTGGAATGTAATTTCACCATTTGATAATGGCTGGATTTCAGCATTCATGCTTTACATACAAAATTTGTATAGAATTGTGGAATATCTAGCAGGGTGCTCCATTTCCTTGGTTGGAAATATCTTGAATCGTAAATATACCTTTTGCAAAGCTTATAAGTATTTTTGTGTGAATAAGACCAATTGCATGCAACCATAATATCTAATTAGGTTTTCCAAAATCAGAAACCAGAAAATATCTCCCTAATTTCTTGCAGTCCAAACTTTAATCTAAAATTTGTTCTAAATAATGAAAGTGACCAAGGATAGGACAGCCCTCATCATTGTTACTACACATTAAGTTACATAGTTGCAGTATGTATGGCATCCTTGCTTCTTGTATGTCTTATGCATAAAGTAAAAAAAAAAAGCGTTTTGTACAGCTGTGTTTAATATCATTTGAGCAGAATTTATAAATTTTGTGACTTCTTTCGTAAATATAGTTGTCGCATTTATCATCATTTCATAAAAGTTGTCAAATTTAGTAAACATTTAAAGAATAAATGTTGAATAATGGCTTTGTGTTATTTATTGTACCCTCACTGCAGTGTGTAAATAGATTTTCTATAAAATACAAAAAAGGTATGTACTTTTTAAAGAGGCATGAAACATTAAGTATTTTCTAATATTATGGGAATTCTCAAGATCTGGATATTTTCTGAGATTTCAATAATTCTCAAGATACAAGTTTTCTAGGATAAATCACACCTCCATTTGCCTTACAGTTCATTGCATAAAACAGTACTGGAAAACAGGTTAGGTAATGAAAAAAGGAAGGTTGCCAAATACATTATCTTCCATATGGGGAAAACTCCTAAACATAGATTCACATCAACAACAGGAAGAACAGAGATAACTCATAGTCATTGGGTGGAAAAGGAGATTTCCAGGATTACAAAAATTAATTTTAGTGTACACACACGTGTGTGTGTGTGTGTGTACATATAGATAGATAAACGTTATTTATATATACATATACATATATATATATATATATATATATATATATATATGTATATATATATATATATATACATATATATATATATATAATATATATATATATATATATATATATATATATATATATGTATATATTTATATGTATAATATATATGATATATATATATATATATATATATTATATTATATATATTATAGAGAGAGAGAGAGAGAGAGAGAGAGAGAGAGAGAGAGAGAGAGAGAGAGAGAGAGAGACGTGTATATACACACATATACATATATTGTACATATGATAATTTATTCCTTCAAAATTATGGAAACAGTGTGCTCGTTTGGATAATGCAGAAGAGAAAT
>NC_051389.1:3712719-3732719 GCF_015228065.2 Penaeus monodon | reverse complement strand
CTATGTGTACTCCTAGATTTTTAACCGAAATGCTTGGTTTAATATGACAGCCTTCAAATTCTGTGATTGCGTTTGTGGGGATTTTGGGTGTGCTTCGTCTCCTGCCTATAATTATGCATTAAGTTTTACCAGGATTTAACTTGAGACCATTGTTGTTGATATACATTTTTGCTTCTGTAAAAATCTGTTGAGCATTTTTTATCAATTCGTTTAACTTGCTTACAGGGGCAGCGTGAATGAACTGAGAGCCATCGGCGTATTGAACAAGAAGACAGTTGTTTGCAAAGGTTGATAGTTCGTTAATGAATATAGTGAATAAGATCAGGTCAAATATCGAGCCTTCTGGGACACTCAGACTGGTTTCTTAGTTTATATATTATTATGATTTTAACTGACTGCGTTCTTGTGGATAGATAACTCCCGAATCAATAGTTGTCAATTCCATTTTTTTTTTTTTTTTTTTTTTTTTTTTTTTTTTTTTTGTGTGTGTGTGTGTGTGTGTGTGTGTGTGTGTGTGTGTGTGTGTGTGTGTGTGTGTGTGTGTGTGTGTGTGTGTGAAGGATTTCATTGCTGACACTGCCAAATGTTTTTGATAGATCACAGAATGTGAGTATCTATGTTATAAATTTTGTTTGTGATTATTAATAGTGCTGTTTCAGTGGAAAACTTATTTTTAAACCCAGTCTGTGTTTCATAAATTATATGATTAATTTATAAGAATGTTGATAATTAATTTTCAACTATTTTTCTAGTCATCACAGAGAGTAACTTCATTGGACGATATTCACTCATTTGATCTGCATCTCTTGATGTGAAAACAGGACTATTGTTTATACTCCTGTTGGATGTAGGCTGAAAGTATCTGTTGAGAGCCTTGTCCTAGCTGTGTATTGTAGGGCCGTGGAAGCATCTGTCTGTTCATAAGTGAGTCTACAGATGGTAGCGAAGTAGTCGCTTAGATGTTCTATATTTAAGGGATCTAGGCAAGTAATGTTGTTGTTTTTTGTGTGCTAATGCTTTAACTGTTTTCCATGTTTCTTTGCCGTCGTGTTTACAATCATTGAACTTATTTTGAGAATGAGTTATTTTTGCGGATTGGATTAATGTTTTAATATTTCTCTTTTTTTGTTTATATTCAGCCTGAAGGGCAATGTCACTCCTGTTCGTTTGAGAGATCTTTGAGTGATACGTCGGTCATGTAAAGCTCCATTGATGTCCTTTATCCATGGAGCGAGGGGGCGTGTAACAACTTTGGTCGTATAGGGAGCGGTGGGATAGTTTACTTATTTTAAGCACGTTCATGAGAATGTTTGTTTGTCTGTGAACGTCATCCGTTGTTAAAATGTTTAAGAGAGTCGACTGGCTGGCACTAATAATTTGACAACGTGACTAGGGATCATACTGTGTCAAGTTACGGGGAGTTTTCTGTGACAGACTGTCGCTTTGGCCTATCTTCATCTGCTGTCATGGTTTAGGGTTCATGGTCTGCGATTTGGCAAGGGAGAACATCGGTACAGATTATGAGATCGGATATGTTTGACGTCTAGTATGGGGTGGTTTCTGTAAGCTGTTTTAATTTGTTTCTCTTAATAACCCCAGCTAACTTTTGATTTGATTTATTTAGGTCGTCATATAAGTCACCTACGATTTTTATAGAAATAAAGTTTTTCTTTTCATTAATATCTCTAAAAGCATCTAGGTAGTCAAATGATTCTGTTGCAGCTTAAGGGTATCTGTATATTGTATTAATTATGAAGAAATGATACATACTTCTTTACACAGCTACCCAGATGTCCTCTTTTTTTTCTTTTCTTTTTTTTTACAGCTGTAGTGCAGAGCTTGTTACATATATGCAAACTCTTCCTCCTCGCCCTGCATCACAGATTCTGAATGTTAATGGAATCACTTGACATATTTTGGTAAAGCCAGGTTTCCCTAATGCAAAATATGTCAATATTTCTCTCCGTAATCATCATTTCAATTTCTTCTAAGTGACCCAGAAGGGATTGTGCATTGATGTGTTGTATTTTGATTGTATAGCATGATTTGACCGGGCAGGGGGAGGCAAGCAAGGTCATGGGTCGGCTAGCTTGGAGTGGGGGGAGAGGAAGGGATGGGGTGCTCGCAATGTAGCAATTCTGACGTTACATTAAACAAACAAACAAAATAACACTAGCCGCCACTACGGAACAAACACGACACTCGCCGAATATTTGATGCGTAACATCACTTGTAATGAGAACACTTTCCCCCGCTTGATTATCGCCGTCAGCTAGCGATCGCTTTCATCAGGGCACACGGAACCTATTATTGCCTTTAAAAGAAAAATGAAATAATGTTTTTCATGTGTTCTTCTACCACCACGGCCTACTGCACGGAGAGGACGACTGCGGAAGGCGTAGGCAGTGGATAGGGCTTTCAGGACCTTTAGATCCCAAGGTTTTGGTTGTGGTTAGCTTAAGAGAGCGATTTGACTCCACAGCAAGCTCGACCTTGGCTCTTGCGTGATACCCTGGCTGTTTTGCACACACCTTTCGTTGATGCCGCGATTCTAATTGCTTGCAATTAGCTTCGTGCCCTGTAGCTATTCTTTCCTATGCGATTTTCTTCGGCATTAGGATAACTCACTGCGCATCTTCTGGTGAACTGGACCCCATCTTCGAGCTCGTGCTCGGACGTGGGCAGACCTTTACCTCCCGCAGGGGAGGGTGTGTCTGGGGGGCCTTAGCGTGCCTGCCTTACGGTGCCTTTGAGTTGCCTTCTTTTGCTAGGGACTGGTATGGCAGACCATCTCATGACTGCCACTCTAGTGAATTTCTGATAGAAACGAATAGGCAGGTAGGAGCCGCTCCCTCTCTGACGCCTTCAGCCATCTTACCTCGTGCTGTCTAACTCGCACCTGCTAGACAACACCTTGACCCATCTTATCACCCAAGCTATGGCATGACCATGGGATATGTCATAAAATTATCATATGCTGGAGAGCCCATCTCTTGTGAGGTGGATCTCCAGAAGATCTTCACAATCACTGAGGTGGCAGTCACACACCTCTTCAAAATCTACTCTAACTTCAATCTGACAGTAACCAAACCCGAACAACTGACCCCATTTCTCTCGACCGAAGGCCAAAGAAAGTTAAAGGAACGTGGTTTCACTCCCGTCCCCTCTCACGGCCGTGGCCAAAACGATCGGCAAGACGATCCTTCCACGAATCTATCGGCCAAGAAGTATCCGCCACTGTCCTTGACGTTTACAAGCCTCCCGAGTCACGAATCGTTAAGATTCGTGTCTCTGCCCCAGAGGAAGCCCAGAAACTTCTTTCACGTGGGATCATGATGTTGAATACATCGGTCCCAACCTATAATATAGAACCAGAGTGCTTTATTCACGTCGCAGTTAGCAGATCTTGCCCCCCCCCCCCAACAAAAAAAATAAATAAATAAAAGCAAAACGAACTCAGATTAGGGAAAACAAAAACACTGCTCCTTCATACGCCACAACAGCCGCCACACTGCCTGCCCAGACTAGCACATCCAGACGACCTGCATCTACCTCCAGGACAACTCTGCCTCCACCACCTAACACAAACCCGAAAATACAAGACAGTTTACTCGTAGCTCCCATTGCTGCTAAATACAACGCTAAGAAATTCACAAACATCGTGCCAATCATGCTACAAAGAAACGGCTTCCCCAGCATTGTTGTCTCAGAGGAGATCTTCGAAGACGACAATTTATACATTCCTGAGTACGCCACAACACCGCAGACCACAGCAACTGAGGTAACAAACACTAACTCAGAGCCTCATTGCTCCACACAAAGACACCTCGTTTTGCAACCAGCACCACAACGAAATCCAAAAGAAACTGCACAAGCACTTACCAAAAAAAAAAAAAAAAAAAAAACACAACACAAACGGATCTCACCACCAAACAAGCACGCTAAAAAGACAAGGATCCCTCAGTCCCGCAGCGTCGTCGTCATCGTATGGATGACACCATCCTTGACGACGAGAGTAGCGGCTCCGAGATCGACGTCGAAGTCGTTCCCGAAGCCGAGGAAGAGCTCCCTCTCCCTTTGGAGGGAGCCGTTTCCGTGCTCCCTTCTAGGGGGCGCCTGAGACAGCGTTGGAGTATCGGGAATTGGTCCGCCGATTCCCAGGATTTCTGCCATGTGTCCTGCTCGCAGGACTCTCTCCCTGACCTCGAGGAACCGTCGATACCGGGATCAGGTAACGCCACGCAAGGTAAACCCAGGTAAAATGGATCTACCCTGAGTGGCATGCTAACGATCGTTCAAGCAAATGTAAAATCATTTTTTCAATACGAAATATTCTTTGCTATGTAGAACAAGAACTCCCTAATGTGGTCCTACTGAATTCTATATCCATCACGAACGGCTATAGAATTCGGCACCATGGCAGTGCTGCGCTCCGGCGGAAAACGTCTGCTAAACGGATTTAATTTTCGCGCCACTGAGCGACGTCCGTACGGAAAAAAAATCCGTAGTGCTTATTTTTGCTTATTATAGCATTAAAAATGTATCTTTAAAATTGTTATGTGTTTCATTTTACTTTTAATTATTATTCTTATTTGTTTATAAATTTTTAGATGTTCCAGATGTCTTATAAAATAAAAAACTAACAATAAATCTGGCAAAATCTAGCTATCCTAACTACGGAATTGCTGACAACCACATTTAAACAAGCTCTTCTAGGCGAGGTCACGACCTTGGGCTCGCCAAACTAAATGTCATTCAGACGTTAGAACTGTCTTGACTCTGGAGCTCCTCTGTGGCCGGTCATAACCCGTGAGTATTTGCAGTACAGAAGTTGAGATTTACGTGATTTTTTACGTTAGTTCACCATAGAATACAATAACATTTTTTAGCAATCAGAAATGAAGGGGTAACTAAAAGAAATTTGTAACATTATGCATTCTAGTTATCATTTTAATTCCCTTGAATCGGAATAAAAGACTTTGATAATCATTTTTATACCTGTTTATTGAAATGTGGTGCAGTTCAATAGAAATCATGATGTTTGATATTTAAATAGGAACAAATTATTGCACAGAATGACATGACTCATTACTTACAGATCATGGCCCCTCGTCAAAACTTCCAGGAGAAGTGGCTCGCCAACGACGCCTTCCGACCTTGGTTAGCCAGAATGCCTAATGACACTACCAAGGCCTATTGTCAAGTGTGCCACAAACATCTCAGCGCAGAGATCAGCTCCCTCAAGCGGCACCGAGAGTCTAGGTTGCACGTGAGTTGTGAAGCGAGGCGCAACGCAACCGCTGAACCTCGAGGCACAGCAGAGGAAGGATTTCCACCTACAGAGAAAGAGCAGCAAATGTCCTTTTCCGTGGCATATGCAACCGTCCTGTTCGTCATGTTTTTAGCAGAACACAACTTGCCATTCAGGTAAATATTTTTGCTACTCATTTATTACTTGGCTGTTGCTATAAGACCGCTGATGACATTGTTATAACGAAATATGATAAATTTCATTGCAATAACAGTATTTCAACATTTCAGCCTCTGCGATGACATGATGGATCTCCACAAGAAGATGTACCCAGATTCCCGCACAGCAGCTGAAACTTCTCTACGCAGAAAAAAAGGAGCCGCTACCGTACATGTTCTGGGAGATCTCCTCCGAGATAAATTAGTCCGGAAGCTGAGGGAACACAAGTTCAGTTTGATAATTGATGAAAGCACGGATCGCTCAACGAGTAAAACACTTGCTATCGTTGCCAAATATTTTGATTTTAAGGAAAATTCATTTAAAACAGAGATGCTTGATATGATTAATATTTACAATGGAAATGCAGAGGGTTCATCAGGGGAGAATTTATTCAATATCATAATCAAAACATTAAATAATTTTCTGATACCTTTAAGTAATGTTATTGGGTTTGCAGCAGATGGGGCATCAAATATTTCTGGTAGAATAAATAGTGTCACCAGCAGACTGAGGCAAGAGATGCCAGGAATAACCATAATGAAATGTGTATGTCATAGCATTCATCTTTGTTCTAGTGAGGCAGCAAAGGCGCTACCACGATCTTGTGAAGATTTGGTCCAGAACATTTATAACTTTTTTGCTCACAGTGCCAAAAGAAAGTATGAATTTAAAGAATATCAACTGTTTTGCAATATCAAGCCTCACAAATTACTCCATCCATGTGCTACCAGGTGGTTATCTCTCCACAGCGCCGTATCTCGAGTTCTGGAGCAGTGGCAACCTCTTAAACTTTATTTTTCTAACATAGTTGAAGAAGAGAGGTTGATTGCTGTTGAAAAAATTCACATGGCACTAAAAGATCATTACATTTTCATTTATCTAAATTTCATGAACTACATCCTGCCTCACTTGGATAGGGTAAATCTCTTGTTTCAGTCTAAATCGCAGACTCTGCATTTCCTTCATGGCCAAATTACTGATTTGTGCAAAGTACTTTTAGAAAAAATATGTGATCCACTTATCATAGCTCAAAGACCCCTGCAGTAAATTGACCCTTCCGATCCAGCAAACCATTTGCCTGTAAATCAAATTTACCTTGGACCTCAGTTACACCAATGGTTTCAAACCTCTGAATATCTTAGAGATCCTCAGTTTATTCCTACAGTGAAGAAAACTTGCAGAAATTTTATCATTATAGCCTGTCAACAAATTAAAAAGAGATTTGACCTTGACAACAAGTTGTGGATATTGGCATCATATTTACAGCCAAAGCAAATGCTTCATCATAACACAAGAATAAATATGCCCTCCATAACTGATTTAATGAATGAGGTCCCACGCATAAATACCTACTGTAAATTAATGGCAGATGACCAATGGCGCAGTATTCGGTGGCATCAGTTCAAAGACAATGATGAGGTTTCATCTAATGCCGAAGATTTTTATAAATACTGTTACGCCGGCCACCTCGTCTCTCGGCCACCAACACAAGGCAGGCTAGGCAGACGGCGGCTTCCCGGGTCGTGAAATGAACAGCTCCAAGGGAACCGACCCCACAGCGTCCCAGAACACCAGGGGGGAAACGCCAATGGCGAGCAGGGCAGAAGTAACCAAATACAGTCTTTCCTTTTTTTACCTTTTTACCCGTCCTTTTCTATAGCAAAATACAGGGGGGAAAAACAGCCCAACAGAAAAATACGCTTATAACAAGAAACACAAAGTTATACCCGGTCCAAGGGCCCCCACGAGGTCTTCACAGGAGCAGCGCCCAACTCCGTCTCATTTTGTTCCTCCGCTCCTCCCCCACCCATTGCACTGTTTGCCCGGATCCTTTTCTGTTAACACTGCCCGGGTCATCCTTTTCTTTTTTAACACATGTTTCGCACGAGAAAAAAGCCCCGGGCGTAGCATACCCCCCCCCTAAAACAATGACCCGCCTGCTCTGACATATCTAACTAACAACCGAAAATTTAAAAAAAATTGCCTCGGAACAAAAAATCTTTCACCCGCGCGGCTTTCTTCGCTCTCGCTGGGGTCTCTCGGGGAGGAGGTGTGGGCGCGGTGTTTGCAGCGGCACCCAGAGGGTTCTCCTGCCCCAAGCCCGGGCTCATGGTCACCATTGACGTCGCTGCATCGCCCTCACCCCAAAATTCTGTCCTCATCTCGGTCGCGTCCCCACGTCCCATCGCCGCTACTGGGGCAAACCATCTTTTTTTCACCATGGCCCCAGAGTGCTTCCGGCCCAGGGTAACCCACACCCCGGTGGCCAACCCTCGGGGTCAGAAACGGCCCCCCCCAAACCAACTTTTTCTCCTCGCGACTCTTCGGGATGACCCTTTCCCTCACATGCCCAGCTTTCCCCCGCTGGCCCCTTTTGGGCCTTACGGGAATTTAGCTCCCAAACACTGTACTAACCCCTCCCCGGGCCCAACAAGGCTCCCCCCAACCCGCTACCCCTCACCAGCGGATTTTTTTGAATGGGCTCCCAGGCCCTCTGTCCCGCACACTCTTGACAGTCGCCCCGGGGGATTCTAGACTCTGCCCGGGGGGAAGGTCAGTGCTCAGCCGTAACTACCTCTGCACGCCAACCCTCGGGAAAGAAAGGGGCCCAAATCTTCACCTGCACCCTCACCAGCTTCCGTCCAAGGTCGACACACCGCCTTACTCTGCTCAGGTTCAAGGGGCCTACAAGCAGTGCTCGTCCAGATCGGCCAAACCCGCGCCGCTGCACCATGCTGCCCACGCCAATACGACCTCCACGGGCCCCTTGGCTGCACACAATCCCCCGTGACACCACACAGTCTCTGGGGTGCGTCGGGAAATTGCATTTTGGGCCACATACAGCCGACTAGGTCTTTCTTCTCAGCCCCAGTGTCCCTGTCAGGCCCATGGCTTCCCCTACTGAGCCCTCCCCGCATCGTGCGGGGTCGACAGCAGCTTCCCCAAAGTCGGGGCCCCGGGAACCGAGATCTGGGTTTCTGCCCCCTCTCCACCTGCCCAAATTTTTCCCCCTGTCCCTTCCTTACCTTAGGACTGCCTCGGATGGTGACCATACCTGCCCCAGTCCTTGCGCACTCTGGAAGGCTCAGAATCCGTCCGGTTTTTAAGGACGTGTTTTTCCCCTCCCTCTGACACTGACTACGTCTGGCCCTCCCCCCTCCGCACCCCCAAAACAAACCTTGGGAAAATTCTCGGACTCCCCCTTCCTCATCTATTTTCTCCACTTTAGCCTTTCCGGCCCCGGGGGTCACGGCGGGGCTGAGCCTGGCCCCAGGCCACTGGTTTTCCCTTTAGGGAAAGGGCCCCGAAAAACCCAAGGCCCTCGCCAGCGCCACCCGCAGGTCCTCAGGGTGTGCCTGCTTACGTAGATTTGCCGCTGCTGGCCTTAAGCGTCACAAGAAATACGGGCCAGGAACCCCACGATCATCTCTTCCCAGCCCCAGGGGACGCCCCCTACCAGCGCCTCCCCTCCTGCGCCAGCGGGACGTGTCTCCCACGCTCACGATCCGCTTCTTCAAGGGGCCCGATTACCTCGGGCCCGGTGGTGGTGCCCGAAAAGGCGTTTTTAAAACCCCTGCCCCGCTGGTGTAAAGGCCTGTTGGGATCCGGGAGATGCCCCACACTTCCCCCCGCGGGGGGCCCCCTTTGCGCTGTTACCATCTGCGGGGGCCCTTTTCTTCCTGGGCTCCAGCCCGGGGCAGATACCACATTTCAAATTGGGGAACTATCCTCCCAGGGCCCCCTTTCCCCGTCGTACTCAGCTGGGTTACGCCTCACAGAATGTCTGGAGGCCGAGGGGGTGCAGGGGGGAGAAAAGCGTGCCGTGAATAACAACCTGGGGGGAGGAAGGGGGTGAGGGGCAAAAGGCGGGGTTTACCGGGTCCGAGTTTTTTCCCCCCCTATACCCGGGGGCGTTTCCCATGGGGGCCCCAGCCCTTTGCGCACCACTGGCTCCCAACGACCTGCGAGGCCCGGGGTTTCCTCCACGGACCCCGGCAGCCCCAGAATCTGACCCTCTGGCATCTTTTCCAAACCTGTCTGCCCTTTTCTTTGCAACGTTAATACCCGTGGCGCCGCCTTTCCCCATTCACTTTCCCCCCTCGGTCCTAAACCCCGCCCCCTTTAAGTCCCCGCACCCCCTCCATCATTTTTTTCTTCATGCTGTTGCAGGCCTTGTCGGTGTACTGCTGATTTTTCCCTCTTTACGATGCAAAATTTCTTGTACACCTCAAAAGTTGGCAGAAAATGTTTTCCCCTGCCTTCCTTGCCTGCATCTCGCGAGATAGTGTGCCTGCTCGCGTTCCCTCTTGCCTCTCTTCTCCCTTTGTGCCATTTCCTTTCCCCATCCGGCCCGCTGGAGTGATCGGTCCATCTGGGTCGGCTTCACCTCACTCGTGCCTGCCTCATCATGCCCCCCTACTGGTGCCGCCATCTTTGGGGCTACTTGAAAATCGGGGCGTCTCACTGATAAAAAAAACAAAATCCACCCTGCCCATTGTTACGCCGCCCGCCTCTCTCTCTGCCACCAACAAAGGGGAGGCTAGGCAGACGGGGTGTTATATACGGGTCGTGAACCTGAACAGCTCCAAGGGCCCGAACACCAGCGTCCCAGAACACCAGGAAGGAAAAGCCAGTGGGGAAAAGGGCCAAAATAAACAAAAATGACAGTCTTTTCCCTTTTTTTCACAAGTTTTTACCCGTACCTTTTATAGCCATCAGGGGGGAAACCGCATTTCCCCGCCAATACCTTATAACAGAGCAACACAAGTTTTTATCAGTCCAAGGGCACCACGAGGGCTTCACAGGAGCGCGCCCAACCCGTCTCAGGCTTGTTCCTCCCTCCCCGCTCACAGCCAGTTGGAATGTTTTCCCGGATCCTTTCATGTTAACAACCCCAGGTCACCCTTTTTCATGTTACACATGTTTCGCACAGAGACAAAGACCCCGGGCGTACAATACATTTGAAATAACTGATGAAAATGGAAACGAAATTTGAATGCTTAGCCAAATTTGCACTCGATCCTCTCTCAAACCACATCCTGCTGAGTTGAACGTATATTCTCAAAAATGAATAAATAAAAAGGAAAACGTAACTGCAAAGACAGAAACTGTTCGAGCCTATTAATATAAGTAAATATCGTTACTAATAAGTTAACCGAAAATGTCGGTTTTATTTTTTTGCAAAAAAACGTATTTTTTAAAAATGCATTTGTATGTATTTTTTCAAATGTATATAAAAAGCTTTATTTTCGTATCGTAGGTATCTATTTAGGGATCGTTCCATATTTTTTTTTTTTTTTTTTTTAGTTTTTTATAAATGTATTTTGTTTTAACCATAAAAAAAATGTTATATGGTAAAACTTTCCAAATCAACCAAAAAAAATTAAAATTATGAAACAAAAATAATGTTTCAATGGATTATTTATGTCCAATAATATAATGAAACTACGATGTCTCCGTATTCCAAAAACCGTTTCTGTAACCAGAAAAGAAAAAAAAACGGGGGAACCTAGAGTGCAAGTGTTGTCCAAACCTTTGCCCGGGTTGCCTCCTATGGGAGGGTTTTCAAGGGGGTCCTGTACCTCATAAAATCCACCCTCACTCATGGTTCCTCACCCTCTCATTCAGCCCCATGATTCATGGCGTCATTTTTCACCCCAGGCCCCCTTTCCTTTCCTCGCCTTAAAAAACCCAGGGCTAATTTTTGGCTCTTACTGACTTCAACAAATTATTCAAGTACCAAAACCTCCTAGTCTTTGCCGGAGATATCAACGCGACCCACCCTACCACGCACTACCCCAAAGCCACGGTGGGAACTCCTTTCTATTTTTTGAAAACCAAAAGACTCCCGAATCTTCACCTCATACCACCCAGGAAGGGCCGCCCCGATCTGTTTTTTGGGGAAAAGGGAGCACTTGCCTCCACACACACCTACAACCCGGGCCAACGTTGGGTTTAACCCCTACCCTCGTAAAAAAATTTCCCATCACCAAAATGAACAAAGAAAGGGGGATCTTTTAAAGGTATAAACAAACGCGGTGGGTTTTTTAAAACCAATTAAATTTCGAAAATTTTCAATTTATCTTGCGGCCTTGTTTTCCAAAAAATAATGGGGATTTGGAATTACTCTTCGCCTGCTCGCCTCAGCTTGCTGAGCCCCTTTCCCAGGGGTCGTTAAAAAAGCATATCATTTCAGCCATCTGAATTTTGGCAAAAAAAATAGACAACTTAAAGGTAGTAACTACCCCACCCCCATTCTCCCACCTCATTCATAATAACGTAAAAGTTTCAGATCCCGTGGATGTGATTTTTTTTATTTTTTAAGAACACTGGACCAAAGTTTTCTACCCTCACCTTCCCCATCCCTTGTTCACTGACAAATTTCAAGAAATTGAAACCTGGAGTCAGAAACAGGGGAAAACTAAACCCCAACCATTATCCCTCTGGGGTGGGCTTGACGACACCTGCGAACTCGTAGCCCCCCATCTCGTGTGAGGAAGTAAAAGAAAAAATAAAGAGGTTTCCTCGTAAGGCTCCAGGCTCCTCACAGACCTTCCTGAGCTTTGACTCACCTTTACAACGTCTCTCTCGCTACCGGCTATTTTCCCTCTCCCTTTAAGACTGCTTTAGTGGCCCTCATTCATAAGCCACAAAAGACCTGGCTGACTCAAAGAGTTACCGCCCTATTAGTCTACTCGAGACATTAGGCAAATTTTTCGAGAAAAAAAAATCAAACATTCGACTAATAAACAATTCGGCTTTCGCTCGCATCGTTCGACGCAAGCCGCACTCAACATAAACACAAACTACATAAACAACAAAGACCGACGACTAAAGACACAAAGGTCACAAAAAATGTTGAGCCTTTGACACGGTCTGGCATGCTGGCCTGAAGTACAAGCTGTGCACAACATTTAACTTTTCACCTTTAATTTAAAAATTGCTCTGCAGTTTTCTTGATAACCGCAAATTAAAATTAAAATTCTTAAACAAACTTTCAGGAACCATTTCAATGCACGCTGGAGTACCTCAGGGCAGGATACTCAGCACAACAGCACATTATACACAAACGACCTTCCAAACCCCCCCACACACAGACTCACTATCCTCTATGCTGACGACAGTATGCACTTAGTTCGACACAATGAGCTTTCAGGTGTCGTTCAGCGCATCAATGGCGAACTCGACACCGTCTCGAGATGGGAGCATAAATGATATATCAAGACTAACGTGACAAAAACAAAAGTTCTCTTGTAAAACCACGAAAACTTCCTCCTTACGACAACATTTACCTCAACGCCTTCGACAGACTACAAGCACCTCTCCAAATCAGATCCTCTTGTACCATCGTTGGTTTAACATTTGATACCTACTTCCGATTCCACTTGCATATCAATTCAAAGGCCGCCTTGGCAAGAAAAACCTTACATTCGCTTTATCGGTTTTAAAAGTGCGGCCCCATGCACAAGGCTGCATCTATACAATACACTGATTAAACCTCTCCTCACATACACACCACTTGCACTCACACAAACAGCATACACTAACAAGGGCAAACTCCAGCTTGTTCAGAATAAAGCACTCAGATGGATCTACATGATAAGTTGGGATCGATTTATTACAACATCTGAACTCCACGAGGAAGCTTCTCTGCTTCCTCTGAACATCGATTGGCCGATGCCAAACAGGACTGGCACAGTCCTGTTTGGCATACGGACTGGTTGGATAGACTCAGCACCATCTTTCGTTCCGGGCTTAGACAGGGATTAGGCCATGATCTTTTTTCTTTGGCATGGGACGAAGAAGTGGATGCAGTTTTTTAGGTTTGGCCGCATTCTTTGAAGTCACCTCCTACTCCTTCATTTTCACCTTTCCCCTTCCCCTATCCCTTTTGTTCAGTTTTTGTTTCATGTTTTCTTGTTCTGTTTTTTTAACGTAGTTTTTTGTGGTTTGTTGTGACTTTTTAACTTCTTAATAAAGTTTAATCTCCCTTTGCCACAGCAATCACATCCCCGCTTTTAAATAAAGTATTTTACGAAGATCAAGTGCTTCTCCATGTCGAGGTGAACACGCTCAAAGAAGGTACCCATGAACCATGAGGCGGACCAACCACACTGCAGGGAGACGCAATATCTCCTTGTCCGGGAAGAGGATCGGACCAGCAACACATCTCCGATTGCTGGAAGGTCTACTACTACCTCTTCTAGAAGTGTGCGAGCACCTAACCGTCAATTCACATTTACTACTTTGTAGACCCAGAGACGCTGGCCCATAGGAACACTATCAAGCGGCAGTGGAGGTAGGCAAAGAGGAGGAGGGTACCACTCTGTGGCCGTAGGAAAAAGCAATTCGTTAGGCACGGCGCATGTTCCTCGTGCGCTTATAGAACCTGAACGTAAAGCTACACCACTGTTGGGTATGGAGGAGGGGGTCTGTGGCATAATTCCTCCCTTTCTCTTCCTACACATAGGAGTACTAGGGGGAGAGGTGAATCATTTGGCACCGGCATCGTCGTGATCGGCCGCGTGTAAATCTTCTGAACAAATACCACAGGGATGAGTAACTAGTACACGCTACACAGGTATACAAAGTAACTTCTCAATTATCACTACATGTGGACCAGAAATCGTGCTACTATAATGAATATATAAGTGAAATCACTAGAGGGAACATTAAACTACTAACTACAAATTTATTGATAGAGCTCTCATAGGTCTGACAGAAGTGAATGGAATAATGCAGGAGGTTTCTCTTGCCAAGCTATTGCAGCAATTGAGAATGACCAGTGTTCATGGCAGTTGACATACCGACATTAGTTATGGTCACCAAATCACACAGTTCCAATACGCATGCAGACCCATTTAGAGCAGACTGGCCTACCCAGGACTTCTAAGGAATTGTAAGTATTGAGGGAAAGGTAGGCTTACCACATTAAAGGTTCCTCAGCCTGATTATGCAGGTGCTGCCTTCTCTCTGACTAAACTATAAACTTCATTAAAGGTAGAAGAAGGTTAACATTGTCTGAGAAGTACTGTCACATACCATCCCTGGGTCACAATTGTTACTCTCTCTTTTGGCTGATATACTTTTTTGGGAGATAGTCATTAGAATGTTGACCAGCATTTTATGGTAAGGATTTATAACTTGTATTCAAGTGATAGCAAAAATGCTTATGACAGATTGCTGTGGATTTCAGTAGCAGGTGATGAATTTTGGAAAGCATAACCAAGCATAACCCAAAATTTGTATAAGTTATGTCACGTTCTGTTGCTGTTGATATATAGTAGAAAAAAAACACTACCAAAATATCAGTTTACTGAGAGATAAGGCAAAGAATCTCTTAGACATGAATTTGCTAGAAAATTTTTGATAGTGTAGATGGTCATAGGGCTACCTTCATATTTTTTTGGTTATGGCAGCAGTTTGATTGTCTTTACATGTAGGCTACAAATCAAAAAAAAAGAGAGAGAGCTTGGTTGGATTGTTCATTACTTGAGATAATTTCTTGTCATTTCTATAGGCTTTGACAAATCAAAATACCAAGAAAAATTATCTTAAATCCTTGTGAACTTCTAAATGACTGGTCAAAAACAGTTCTGCCTATACTTCCATTCATGAATATTCACATATAAAAGTTTGGTGGGAAATTAAAGCAACGTGGATATTTTAACTTTATTAGCAGATACATAATAATTTCATAGATTACTAAAGACACAGAGGATTTCCTCTAACCAAACAGGCATTCTTTGCCATTCCAAAGTATATGAATGGGAAACTTTTAGTTCATTTTCGACTTCCTTTACTGCTTTAGGTACAGTTGAGAAATTTACATGAAAACAATGTTCCAGCTTTCACTTCCTACCACACGAACTTACTTGAAATCATTTTAACTCTCATATGTCTAGCATGTTACACTCCTGCTAATGTCCTAATTTTGGAAATAAATAAATCCCAAAATTCAGTGGTCTATGACGTTTCTATTATTATAATAGAAAGTTACAATTTATTTTTTTCCTGAACCTCTTCCTATAATACATAATATAATACATAATTTGGCTTCAGTAAATGACTAATTGAATTCAATTCAAGCACAATACAACAAAGGCGCAGATCTACAAACAAAAGTGACAGCAATTGAATGAAAATCTGAACTATAAAAAAAATGAAGTAAATTACATACATATGGGACTAATGAACAGAAAGAAATATATATGTATAGGAGGAGAAAAAATAACAAATACCATTAGTGTTACATACAGGCAAAATAAGAAACTGCTAAAATTATGACAATTAAATGTGCTCATGAGAATAATCATAATACTCATTAAGGGTTCAAGAAAAGAAATTTAAATGGCTGCAAAGTACAGCAATTTTTCATTCATAAATCACTTATACGAACTGAAGCATCTAATATTATACAAGATAGTTTTACTAACCCTCTCTATGCAAATTTTAGTAAAACAATTTGGATACAAAGACTGAGCTTCTACTACACATAATATTGTCCATTCAAAACAGGACTTTTCTCAGATTCTTACATACATTTTGACCTTTATTCTCTTTTCCAATTGTAAGTAGTTTGCAAAATAGTCTAATAACTCACTATATTCCACTGACAGTGTTTTCAACTAACCTATGATCCAACAGTACTCAGTCCATGCAAACAATACTGTGACCATCAGAACTCATTCATAAACTGACATACTTATTTTTCAAGTATGATGGAACTTATAGAATTGGACCATTAATTTATTCTAAAATATCTACAGGCTGGTAATGCCAAACCTAGTTACTGCTAATGTGTATGTAATTATACATATATATATATATATATATATTTATATATATATATATATATATATATATATATATATATATATATATATATATGTACACACAAACATACATACATATATGTATGTATATATACATATATACATACATACATTTATATTATATATATATATATATATATATATATATATATATATATGGACTGGGAAAAAATATCAAAATAACATTTAAACCACTGTAAATAAAATATTCATTTGGGTTTTTTTTCTTTGGCATAAACTTTCAAATAATTATACCTCTTTGGATACAAATTTTTCGTTTGCTTTTTTTGTTGCTTGCATATCTACATTTTAGAGTCACCAAATTGAAGATCATGTAAAATTATGAAACAGAAATTTGTATGCATTGTGTCACTGGTAGACATACAGAATCAATTGTTTTTTCCTTTAGAATTGAGAAACTATGCAGAAATACATGGAATTGCCAGTCTGTAGTTTAACCTGAGATTGAAATGGAGTAAGAATTCACAAGACCTTTTTCTAAGTGTCTCAAAAAAGCAAATAAAGCCATTCCTATTACCGTATATATATATGAAGAAGCTTATTTTAACGTTGTTTCATGGCATCATTCAACTCTGTTTAAGAATACCAGACCAGTGACAAACTTTTATTTTGTTCTGTTCAATCTTTATCCAGTTCCATCTCCAATAATTAAAAAATGCTATGCTTTCCTTATTTTTCAGCTATGATTGGTAGCCTTCATTCCAGTGCCAAGAAAATGTAGAAGGAAATTACACAGAATTTTCTCCTGTCTTTTAAAAGGATGGGATCCAGTCCATTGTTCATTCCATAGAATGTTTGAAGTTGTGATTCGAACTCCAATGAAACCAAATTAAATTTTACTCCAAATATGAGCAACATTTGTACGAAAAACGTACTTGTCGCTCCAAATAACTTGAAATGGTTAAAATCAATGAAATATTGTTAAATCATTCCTTTCTTCTAAAACAGCTTCTAAATGCACAAATGTTTGACTACTAGAATACTGAAGGAGAATAAATAATATATATAAACTAGTTATTGCATAAGAGTTTATGCAAAACAACAAATTGGCAATATAATGTACATAAGTAGAAGCTCTATAGATTCAATGAAGGATACATAAATTTAATTTTCAATTATTTACCAAATATATACAAAAAAGAAAAAAAAAGAAAAAAAAAACAATCTGCAATAATGCAATTCACAGTTCATAAATACCTTGTATTTAATTTCCCTGCCCATGTAATAGCATTTCAATTACCAAAACATGTCACAAATACATCTTGTGACCTGGTCATACAATACATACCTTTTGAGACTGTTACTTTAATCACCCAGAATTTCATTACAACCACACAATAATTTTCTATAATTTATTGCATCCAAACACATCAATGACATTTTGGCTTAGCCCATTATTTCTAGTCAATAAGTTGAATCAATCACAGTAAAAAAAATGTGTTTAACACAATCAGAGTAAAACTTTTGAGCTTACCCTGTGCCATCTAACTTAAGGCAAGTCAACCAGAATATGTAGAGGTCATGAATAGCTATGTTCTATAATAACAACACACTGTGTTTACCAATCTTGTGTTTTTGTTTTTGTTTTTTTGCTTTTATTTTTGAAAACATTAACAAACTGTCATGAAGCATCAGTAATTATTCTAGAGGTAACAAATTATGATGAACAAAGTACTTAAATATGCAACTTAGGGTCAAAGATATATAAATATCCAACATAAACAATAAAATGCCAATAAACATACAAAATTACTTCGCTAGTTCATTTTTTCTTTTACAAACAAATTATTGTATATTCTTACCACATTTTAATTGCATACATAAAATTATTATTTCCATAAAAAGCAACTTGATTATTATAGAACTCTATCCTCTACATATTTTAGATAAAACATGCCAACAGGGCTTATCCTGAACATGGTAGGTTTCCAATAAATGTGATACTAACTACTCATTAGAATTAAACTAAAATGCCTACATTTATGGCACTGATAATTTAATATCTATATATATATCTATATGTATATATATATATATATATATATATAATATATATATATATATATATATATATATATATATATATATATATATATATAAAGTTTTTGCATGTTCAGAACAGGCCTGTCCTTACGCATTTAATGCGCAAACCATCACAGAACTGTTAAATTGCATTTTTTCAAACTGTCCCTTGCACATCCTTAAAAGCTGTGCTACTCTAGATTTTATCTTGCACATCATTTCCTTTCTCTTTTACAACATAAAACATTCTTCTTCTCCCATGCCTTGCAGAGATGAGTTATTTTGCTGCAGAATTTCATGTCAGAATCATATCCTAGAATTTTAACAGACAAACATTTTGATGCCAAGGAAGCAAAGCCATAAACAAAGGCTAAAATTCAGCCTACTCTCGGGACAATATGGTAACATATCAAGTATGTGAAGATGTCTCCATGCTGCCACCTTTTAGTTCCTCACTCTAGAACATTGTCACCAACTGATTAACCATCACATTATCCTCTTGATAATATGAACTAGGATCTGCTTGTAGCAACACCATAAACATCACTACCCTGAGGACCAACTTCACAAGTGGTAATCCAGGGCAATAGTAAAGCCCAATATTAGTCAACCAATACCTTCAGCACCAACACATGAAGGTAGGAGAAAGAAAAACATTACAGGGGAATAACATCACAAGATACATTTAGAAATCTGAAATTGTGAGAAGTTTGCAGTCACTTACTTGTTTGGGGGTACAGAAAGGTGTGGCCCATGTCTTTTTATAAAAGTTATATATTACTACAAACTGATGATCCCTATTTAAAGAAAGTAAACAATTGCAGAGCAGACAGAAAATTTTCTGCAATTAAAATCTTGTCATTTTCCCCTGCAACAATTTTCTCTCACAACACAGCATAGATAAAGATCATGAACTATCTGTGTGTTCCGAAGATCCTACACAAAATGCTCACAGCATCCTGAATTCCTACATAATACCATCACAGCATACAAAGCTTCTGAAGCTATTAAACTAACATGCGGCAGTGTCTGATTATTGACAGGAGGGACTGGTTTTTGTCTACATTCACAGTACTACTATTCCGGTGCTTATAACATTCATATTCTTCACTACACAAAGAATATTCAGGCCTATTTCTTCCTACAAAATAATCATGCCAAAAAATTGAGGTACAATATACCGAGGTAGTTCAAACCCATTAAAGGGGACACAAAACCAGTCCACTCCTGCTGAAAAAGGACAACAGACTGAAAAGGAAGTTTTGCAATGAGTTGAGCTCATCAGCAGATGCCAGTGCCAGTGTTGTTATGAAATCTGTCATTCACCTTTCTTAGTTTCCATTCATACAATACTGATTTTATGTTTGCCAAGAAGTCCAGTCTCTTTGTTTGCATTCTCATTCAGCACTACTATTCTAAATGATTAATAGGATTTAAAGCACTCCCATATTTCATTAATGAGATAAATGGCTATGTTATGAAACGGTAAATTGTGTGTGTTACCATAGTCTGTAATGCTGCCATAAAAAAAGCTATCAAAATTTCTGAGGTCATAAAATAAAGCTCTTCTAACGCCTTCACATTTGCAACCTGCCCACTTAATTATTTATTAATTCATACTTAAATCAAGATATTTGTGTTGAATACTTTTT
>NC_051389.1:3705219-3710219 GCF_015228065.2 Penaeus monodon | reverse complement strand
TGGACGAGAGAGAGAGAGAGAGAGAGAGGATGGACGAGAGAGAGAGAGAGAGAGAGAAGGAGAGAGAGAGAGAGAGAGAGAGAGAGAGAGAGAGAGAGAGAGAGAGAGAGAGAATGAGCATGTGAGTGGGAGCAAGTGTGTGTGTGCCTGCCTACAATGTGACCAAAACCTTTAACTAATGGTGCACCTTACTTGCAACATAAGCCTCTCTAATCCTATATATAACCTCTGACTTATGAAAAATAAACTCATATAAGTCATGCAATAATAAAAATATAAACTTTAAAAATTATAAACTAATAAATAAAAAATAATTAACCAATCTCTAACAAATAACTTTACCATCATCATTACTGTTATCAATACTTTAAATGAAATCATCACTGCTAATAGTATCACTTATTATGACAGTCATCAAAATTAAAGAGTATCATTATCGTCCCCATTATAAGAATCACCATCATCATCATTATGATTATTGCTAAGTTCTTTCCAATAATAAACATTTCAACTACATTACTACTTTTAGTATTGTTTTTGTTTTTTCTACCACATATGATAATTATGCAACAAAATGGACCATGATAAGAGAGGAGAAAAAAAAGAAAAGAAAAAAAGTGATGGTGATGACGATGATGACAACAAAGATGACGACGATGATGACAACGATGACTGATGACGGATGACGATGATATGGAGACAGAGGACGACAACTGATGATTGATGATGATGACAGTGGTGATGGTGATGACAACAGTAGTGTGATGATAATTATAAGTGAAGATGACATGATTATGATGATAATGACAGATTGTGATGACTATGGCAACTGCATTGTGGCAACAATGATATGATGGCAATACTATAACAATAACAATAATAATGGTAATGTTAATAAAAAGATAACATTAATGATGACAACACATATTACAATGATATCAACAACAACAAATGATGTAGCAATAATAATAAGTTATAATAACAATCAAAATTATCTGAAAATATAACTTGATATCAGTAATAATAATAATAATATCAATACTACCATCATGATTATTACAAATCATTTTCATTATCAATATGCAAATAGTAATGATAATGATAACAACAACTGCAATAATCATGTATGATAATAACAATGAAGACAACAGTAATAACAGTAGTTAATACTATTATCATAACCTACATTATTTTAACAATTTAGATTAGCCTCATCTTCAAATCTAATACAGACTTTTGGTGTTCTAATATTCATTCTTATTATGATTATCATCCGTATAATCATTTTTATTATTATTATTATTATTATTATTATTATTATTATTATTATTATTATTATTATTATTATTATTATTATTATCATCATCATCATCATTGTTGCTATCACTATCATCATTATTGTCATCATCACCAATTTTATTATTGCTCTAAACTATACTAACATGTTACTAATACTTCATAATTAAAGTAATATATGAATATTCAAAGAATCAATAATGATAATATCAACAGTGACAGCAAATGATAGTGTATCACCTTTTCTATCATAACAATAATGATGGTAAACACAACAAGCAAAATTAATTGCTGGAGTGCTAAATAAACAAATCAATAATGACAACAGCAAATAATAACAATCAAAAAGTATAACTACCAAATAATACTAAAAAGGACCATAAGTATTGAAAGCAAAGTTTCAGCACAAAAACCATAACCTAATCGCCATCAAAATCATCCACTTCATCTTGCCCAAACCACTTTTCCATACCTACAACATCTATACTCCAATTAACTTGAACAGAAAAGCTGTAAAAAAAAGAAAAGAAAAGAAAAGAAAAGAAAAAAAAAGAATCCTCTTAAAAAAGTGCATTGATGACTGAATATCTTGTGAAGGTTAATCTTCACTTCCATGTGCAAAATAGATACAGAAGAAAGAAAAAACTATTTTAGATAACACCAATAATCACGTAAAAATCCTCTTCCTGTGGGAGAAATGCATGCTGGTGTCATCAACTTGCTTTTTGTTTTATATCCTTCAAAATAAAACCACCCAAACTCAGTACAATGTATAACACAGTGATTACTGTATACATGAATTCATAAAACAGTTCCATACATTACTTGATACTATAGCTTCCTTTGCAACACTATACAGTAGCTTTTGATGCACCTTGTAAACATTGAAAGTGCACTTACCCTAACTATAACATCCATTCCTTTTATGAAATTAATATGAGCATAATGGAACAACAAACACATTCTTTTGCTAGACACGTCCATAACGAGATCCTGGGAGTTTATAAGACATGTCCACACAAAGTTCCTATGACTCTGCTACACATGTCCCCACAGTGATCCTTGGACTTCACAAGACATGTCCACACAGTGATCCTGGGACTAGTATACAAAAGATAGATTCGATGTTACCGATCATTTCGACTTACCCCGATGAGATGCTTATTTTGCCAACAGTAAGAATCCTGCCTTATTGAACAAATAAAGAAATCTGCACAGCTTTTACCAATATAGAAACTACTGTAATTCAAATATGAAAATCCTGAGAAATAAAACAGTAGAGGTACCCTGGGGCAGCAATACAGTGATCAAACACATTATCCAACAGACAACAAGAGACAAAGAACAGTAACTTTTTAAAATCTTTCACGGCATTTACCTTGAGCAAAGACGAAAATAGTCGTCCTCTCATCTAGGCAGACTGAGGTGTCGAACATCAAAATGTGGGGGTACATACAATCATAAGATTCTGCCAAACATGGGACACCAATTTTTTATGACTTGTGTGAGAAGAGACTTACACTGCGCTGAGGAGTGCTTCCTTCCACAAAAAATATAACCATTTAAAATATATATACATATACCAAACTGAATCTTACATACAAAATTAATCACACATGAACTCTTTTTCTTCTTAATATCTTCTTCAATTATGATGTATCTGAGTAGTTTTTCATTTTCTTTCTTTAAAATGAAAATAAAAAATGTGTACATACCATCTGAAAAACTACAGGTGGCTCATAAAATCTGAGTAAGTAAAAGATCAAGACACACAACAACACACATCTGATCACACAAAAGCCAATTATGTTCCAATTATTCTCAAATCACAATACTGAATACTTCAAAGTGCAATATTCAGTCTAAATTACAAAGCCCTTCATTTCAATTTGAAATTCCCTCATTATGTAATATCTACCATCATGACAAACTTTCACTGGTGTACATAGTACTTGAATATGAGAATTTAGATTCAATATGAAGCCTAAGTCTATTTTCTTTGAAACACTAAATAAATACATGCAAGTATAATGAGGATAGATCAAAGGTGATGAAGCAGACAAGATGAACAACAGCTCTAACAATGAAGCAACAGCCATAACAAACAGAGACAAGATCTCTTCCTCAGCGCACGCTAATATCCTCATCACACAACTATATATATTACATCACCCCTACTGCATTATGTACATTAAGTTAATAAAAATACAACTCTAATAAGATAAAGAAGGATAAAATAATTTAGTCAACACTAAGTCTGGTGACAATAGAATACAGTAATCAATAACAGAAAAATGCCTATTTCATAAGACATAATAATAATTGACATAGTATAGCTTTATAAGTGGTTGGCTTACAAGTTTCCCTTAAGCCATCAATTTTATACCTGAAAACTGTGGAGAAAATAATCCACTTAAAGAACATACAATTTATACATATGTGAAGAACTAAGATATATCACGGCAACTACAGTGAAATACATCATGATACTCTTTCCTAATGAAAATGGACAGTGAACTTACTATTAAAAACACATGTAAATGTAAAAATATTCCCTGTAGTATCTGATAAACTGTCTCACAACGGCACATGATAAAATACATTTCCCCAAAATGCTCGTTCAATTGCACTTTGTAAATGAGCACAGAATCCAACGAAACATTTTGGTTATTCCAGTTGATACAGTATAATTATAACTTCTGATTCCTGAGGTAGAGAAGATACCGGTATGTGTGAAGGCGGCAACCATAGAAGTGTCTTGTAAAATCATGATACATGGAGTTCAATTCTATTCAATGGAACCTTATCAAATGAAATCACTGTCTGAAATCTTTGTTTATAATATCTGATATCAAAGCTATGAAAGTTATTTTTCAATATACTTTTTAATTGAAAATACCACCTGAAACTGAGTTACAGCTGAGTTAAATCCTTTTCATTTGGATTATTCCTTATTCTTTCACTTAACAAAAAGTGACATATAAAAATATTTACATGGATTAAGGGCTGGGGGAATTCAATTGGGAGATTAAATTACTTTATGGAATGTTTGCATACATTCAAATAATATGTAGGATTCCAATTGGCTCATTCATAAATAAAAAGAACAACTTTATGGACCAATTTAAAACAAGAAATTGACAATGACATCTCCCATGGTTGCCGCTTAGTTAACTATGGACTGTAACCTGCTTGGCTTTCATAAAATGCAAGAGTAAAAATGAATGTAATAAATCAAAAACTAAACATGATATTTTTTGTATAAACTACTTTGAATAAAGTAATAATAATGTACTTTAAGAGGCATTATTCAATATTTATAAACAAACTCTCGACAAAGAAACAGCAATTACACTGACATACAGCATTGACGGAGGCCGAGTCTTGCTTACTAGTGGAAAAGATGCACAGAAACTCCTGACTTTCTTCCTGATTATGACACTGTTTGTACTGAATGGATGATTGGGGAGAGGACTGCTGATCATACTAAACACAACTCTGCACATATGCACGCATGTCATATACACACAGAATACAAAAGTTTTCTACATACATACATATATAAAGATATATACATACATGTATATGTATATTATATATATATACATATATACATATACATACATATATATGTGTATATATAGATATATATCCATATATCTATGTATATGTATATGTATATATATACTATATATATATATATA
>NC_051389.1:3697719-3702719 GCF_015228065.2 Penaeus monodon | reverse complement strand
TCATCACAATCAATTATAAAAATACTCTGAAAGATGAATCCTAATATTGTGCTCCCATATCTTTTAATCTTTGTACCTCCTTCTACAATGACTTGAAATGAGTAAAAACAAATTCAGTTACAACCCTGAAATTTACATAAAAGCAAAAAAGTACCCGCTTTAATTGCATTACCATGAAGCTATCTTCACGCACAATATATCAGTTTAATGAGATAAATACTTAGTTTGGAAGTAAACTTGCATTTAAATTCATATTCATAATGTTACAGTTAACTAATACATGGCTTTTTTTTTCTTCCTTTTTTTTTTTTTTCTTTGACTTTGTACAATTGCTCTTTTTGCTTCATCTTTAATCTAGTGAGAGAAAAAAATATTTGCATATGAGACACAAAGTTTCTGCACTCTGGAGTAAACCTTGCAAGACAGGTACATTTATTCCCTGATCAAGGATGATAAACCCTGATGACACGAGCCTGACCTCTAAGGGGTGCAGTAACCTCTCTTACATTTACATACAATCATGTGTTCTAAAAAGTATGACCAAAAGTGCAGAGAATGGTGTGAATATGTATGTTTGCACATGCAGAAGCATAAGCAGGTATGTTTTCAGCATACATAAAGACAAATTCCTCAAATAAAAATAATTTCAGAGAAAAAAGTGAGGGAGAGTGAGGATGGAAGATGAGGCAAGTTGGAAAGTAGGGAAGGAAGGAGGTAGGTAGGTAGGTAGGTAGGTAGGTAGGGAGGGAGGGAGGGAGGGAGGGAGGGAGGGAGGGAGGGAGGGAGGGAGGGAGGGAGGGAGGGAGGGAGGGAGGGAGGGAGGGAGGGAGGGTGGGAGGGAGGGAGGGTGGGAGGGAGGGTGTGTGTGTGTGCGTGTGTGTGTGTGTGTGTGTGTGTGTGTGTGTGTGTGTGTGTGTGTGTGTGTGTGTGTGTGTGTGTGTGTGTGTGTGTGTGTGTGTTTGAGAGAACTAATATTAGTGTTAGTATTAGTGTTAGAGTGAGAATGAGAGTAAGAGTGAGAGTACAAGTAAGACAAAAGTAAGAATAAGAATAAGAATGCAAGTGTGAATGTTAGTGTAAGTCTGAGTGTGTGTTTTAAGATTAAAATTACAAGTAAATGTAAGAATCAGAGTAGCAGTGAGAGTGAGCATGAGTGTGGGTATCAGTATAAGTGTGAGAATGTGAGTGAGTGAGAGTGTGACTGTGAGTATGAGTGTATATGTATAAACACATACACACCCACACACCACACATAGGTGCACACTAAATCACACACCACACACAGAGACACAAACACACACATGAATGTATTTTTCAGGTATGAAAGTTCTTTTAAATATGGATTGAATCATCCAACACATAAGTGAATGTAAATGCACTATTAAATTTATGCATAACTGTTGTTGCATATATGCATCAAATTGGTAGAAGTGATTCCTTTTCTGAAGTCAGGCAAATGGTAAAATCATTTTAATGATGTGGAAACCAAAAGAATGATGGGGCTACAGAACAGAAGCTTGTGAGTTATGATGATGAGGTAAGAGGTTTGTACAGTAGTTTGAGCATTCTAGGATCCTCCAGGTTATCATTATTATCAGCATCATTATCATTATTACATCATTATAATAATAAACATTATCATTATTATTATTATTATTATACAAACAGTACCAACGTAGTGCTGTCAGTGTACTTGCTTCCTTCCTAACATTATTGGAGTTTACAAAACATTCCTGAAAGCCAGTTGCTGAGGTCGCTGGGACGCCGTACAAGCTCCAAGGAGTCGTTGGTTTATCAGAGTATTGAGCTACTATATGAGATATTTCTAACTTGATACTCAACACTATGTATATCTAAGATGACATCCTAAACTCTGTCTTCTACCAACACCTCCTTTAGAGCCTCTGGACGACCTGAATCACATTTCGTAGAGGAAAATAAAAAACTTCCATCAGAACCGCCAGAAAAACATGTCATTAGCGTTTGTCTCCCTGCATTTTGAGGACAAGATATCTGCATCACAGCACGACCACCAGACAATCTGGTGGATGGGGGGTTAGGAGGGGCACAGGACCAAGGTGCTTACCACCTTCTTCTCAAGAGTGGCTTAATGTCTGAAGTTTTGCGGAGTTCATACTTGTAAACAAAACCTCTTTTTTTTCTGAATTTTCTCTGCAGACTTGCTGTCTAGACAGAGGACATGACCGCCATATAAGATGTACATATCACTTAGATGGCTTATTTTATGAACCTCCATATCAATGACTTTGTATTAAAATTGTGGTCAGTGGCTGTGTTTACAAGCTACTACTGATATAAAACTGAGGTAGAGCGTTGACTGATAAACCTGATGAACATACCTGCACATACAGCGTAACAGTGAACTGTGTAATGTGGGCACAGTGATCAAGTCTCCAGGTGTAGGGACAAAAACCTAGGACCCGTACAGTGCTTCATTAAGTAAAACCCTACACCTGCTCTTGCTAAGAAAGACACCCCTTTCCACGGTCAAGTACTCCTTAAGTATTCTATTACATTTAATTATATCTGAAAAACTACCTTTTTAAATATTGATTCATGTGTGAAGTGAGACTGCTAATGTGGAATTTCCTGTAACACAAGAACCTGATGAAGTTCTCTGTAATTAGTAAATTACTGGACTATGTCATTTTGAATGGTGAGCATATAGAGCCTAAGCTAGCCATGATATTGAGCATTACTATCCCAAATAGCCACTCCCACTCCCGCTGCTGCTACTAGTTGTGAAGTTCCCTAGACTCCCACTTGCCCCTGAAAATGTAACAACAGCAGCAGCATCAGGAGCATTAGTTGACACAGTTGGGTTTGCAGATTTGACCCCTGGGTGGTAGGAATTAATGTGTGTCCATAAGGAGTACTTGTTGCGGAAGACCTTGCGACAGTAAAGACAGAGTGCCTCTTCCTGGGCCGAGTGTCTGATCTTGAGGTGCTTCTTGAGGTTGGCACGGTTGCTGATCAACTTGTGGCACACTGGGCACGGACGAGCCTCGTACGGGTTATCCTCTGTGGAAAGACACGTAGGCTTTAGTGAAAGAAATGCTATAGTAATGCCAAACAAACATATGTTAAAATCTTAACAATACATGTCTGTAAAGACAGAAAAGTAATTAGATAAATATATAAATTTACCCATAAATATAAATACAGTTACAAAAACAGCTAAAATAGACACAAACATAGACTGTGTGTGTGTGTGTGTGTGTGTGTGTGTGTGTGTGTGTGTGTGTGTGTGTGTGTGTGTGTGTGTGTGTGTGTGTGTGGTGTGTCGCACGCACGCGTGTGTGTGTGTGTGTGTGTGTGTGTGTGTGTGTGTGTGTGTGTGTGTGTGTGTGTGTGTGTGTGTGTGTGTGTGTGTGTGTGTGTGCACACGTGCACGTGTGTGTGCGCATGCACCAAAATTCTTGTTCCATTTGGGGCTGAAAGCTATGACATTTCTTAATAAAAATTAAAACAATACAGCACATATTAACCCTCTGTATACAGGACATATACTCTCCACTGTATTTCTTGTGAATCTTTTTTTGCACACAGATCGCTCAACTAGTGCTTACCCACAAGGGGCCAATTAGTTGGCTCTACCTGACCTCACCTGATTTCCCCATTCTTTGAAACTTCAAGATTTTCCTTTTATGGTATTTACATCAACACTATTACCATTACTATTGGCATTACTCTAATGTCACCAATAGCAATTAAAAATAAAAAAAGAATTCTTCAAAACATCACGGAAATGGGTAAACATGTGAGATAGGTAGGATTAGTAATTGGTAACTAAGTACTTGTGGAGCCATCTATATATAAATACAATTAGTACAAACTAAAGTCACAATGGACATGACATGTATTTCATGCCATCCCAGAATGTATGCATCTGTGCTAGACTTGGCATGCAAGGTGACTGACAGAGACACTACCTTCAATGTCAATGCAAAGATTGGATTTTCCTTGTACCAAATTCTTTGTATAATTCCCATATTAACATGTTTTAGTGATATATACACTGGAAAGTTGTTTGGGCTGTGACCAGCCATGCAGAAAGAGGAGGAGTGGCTAGTGCACTCATAAACCAAAATTAAACAGTATATTTAGTATAGTATAAACAGCTAAATATATACATTTAGACAGACAATTAGATATATGAATAAATAGAGAAAGATAACAGTCTACCTAATGAATCTCCAGCTTCCTATTCTTAGACATCATATATATATATATATATATATATATATATATATATATATATATATATATATATATATATATATATAAAATATATATATAAGTATATATATATATAAGTATATATATAAGTATATATAGTATATATATATATATAGATATATATATAATATATATATATATATATATATATATATATATATATAATATATATATTATATTTTATAGTGTGTGTGTGTGTGTGTGTGTGTGTGTGTGTGTGTGTGTGTGTGTGTGTGTGTGTGTGTGTGTGTGTGTGTGTGTGTGTGTGTGTGTGTGTGAGTGTAAATAATAACGTGCATACAGAGATTCGAATGCCAGAAAATGTTGTTTCTAATACTCTCAACTGGTAATAACTTATATAATAAAGAGCAGCCTCAAGACACTTTTAAATGCTGCAAAACAGCCTTGGAAATGTACTTCTACCTGATTTCTGTTTTTGTTACTGTCATATTTCACTGATACTTACTGTGCCTAGATTAATAAACAAATATAAATGATCCCATTCAGATGGGATTAGAGATCATATGGTCTGCATAAGTAGAAGGGAAAAGAAAAGTCTCATAAAACAGGAGGACTTGAGGTCCTGCTCCCTAATCTGTTCTTGGCCTTCCTCAGCCATGGGCACAAAACCAGACATCACTCTCCTCTTCTTCTTCTAGCCTGTGACATATAAGTTAAAACCAAATATTATTTCATCGTCTGGCTAAATCACATGCACTTAAAAACATCAAAGACACAAG
>NC_051389.1:3690219-3692719 GCF_015228065.2 Penaeus monodon | reverse complement strand
AGCAAATATTAACTAACTGAAATTTCTAAATAATTGCTGGAGTATGAAACACACACTACTGTAACATACTTGCACAAAAAGCATAGCACAAGCATACTTACAAAAACATTTGTCATTTAGGATTAACAGCATTAAATATCTAACCACTGAACATTACAATATTGCATTTTATGACATCAGTCAGTTATCAACAATAACAACAAACAAAATTTTGTATAAATAAAAACCTTACAAAGTTTGCAAAAGTTTTCATATGTACAAGAGGACAAAATTGAGAATTATATTATTTCTATATAAGAATACCACTTTTATAATTTAATTAATAAATTATTCTTATCACAGATATACAAGATTTTAAAGGAGCAGGAGAGTTTTAGAGGAATGTTTAAAGCAGTTGTCTGTAAAAAAAAAAAAATCTACTTACAACTAATGTAACAACAATACAAAAGCTTGTACTAAAAAATGTGTTTCTAATATCTTTATCATTATATTACTCTACCAATTATCAGACAACAGCTGTAATAAAACTTTTCTATAACTCTTTATGCTAGTTCATTTCAACCAGTGAAATGGCATGTTACCAATAAAGGTAAAATGGTAAAACAAAAAGAAAACAATAATAAAATAAATAAATAAAACAACCAAACTTAAGATCAAGAAATTAATAACCCACTTGCCCATAAATAATGTATGACATTAGCATCCTTCACAGCCAATAGTGAACAGACACTAGCCTAAGACCTATATTTGAGTGACAGTATTTTACAATTTATATTTAAACAATATTAGATATGAATAATATTCAAGAAACAGTCAGTACTATCACTTAATATACATATCACCATATAAACCACAGAGGTAATCTAAAATCTAAAAAAAAAAAAAAAAAAAAAAAAAAAAAATTATATATCACCTCTCAATATATATATAACTTTTAACACACCGTTAAGGCACTGGAGAGATACAGATCACAATAAAATATGTAATTAGAAAATTTAATTCCCCTGGAAATAATTTACAATGCACTATACCCTACCCTAAAAGCTATCATCCTTTTCCACAAGACCGCAGAAATAAGACACTGAATAAAGATGATGGCTAATAAATACTGAACACAGTGCTTGTGTTTAAACATGTGGCCTCTCAACGCCACTACACTTGCAATGTTTTATAACATTCCATTAACATCTAAGTCAGTCAGTCACTCATCTCTCACATGACATGCATCTTTGTAAATGCAATCCTGATAAAAACATCAGGACTTGTAACCTTCAGGTGACATAAAACGGGACGGGAGCAGATCTACTTGGAAGTTCATTTATCAATATATAACACTTATCATTAAAGTAATCTCATGTGTGATAAAGTATTCTGAGATTGTATCTAGTGAAGTGCAAACCAAAACTTAAAAAGAAAGAAAAAGAAAAAAAAAAACACGAAAACTTTTCCACGTTTTGGTACATCCACTAAAAAATGGAAGGAGGAGGGCAAAAATAAAGTGAACGAGAAGTGATAAATCCTAATAATAGCTGATACACAACAAGACCTCCAAAAGATACTCAACAAATAATGTTAAAGCAATTTGTACTTTTTTAAAAAAGATGTAAGTATTTTGCAAAAGGACAAGCAATTTCAATGAGTAAAAGTTTGAGATCAAAAGCAACAAGACTGAAAAATATCACAAAGCTCAACAGCAAAAGTGTGAAAGTGGAAGAAAACCTTAAGCTACTACATTCCTTCCTGGAAGACAAAATTTGAATTCGTTCTGCTCTCAATATTTGACCCTCTTTTGAAATGCTTCTGACACTAGGTATCATTTTCATAAAACATGGCTACCCTGAAAAATATGTAGCTTACATTTGCTGTTAAAACTAATTCTTTTAAAAACCTCATATAAAAATATATATCTTTCCACAGAAAAACATAAAAAAAAAAAAATGCTTTACTGCCTTTTCTCACTTGTAACTACCCTATACTTCCAGGAGAGCTCCATAGTCCTTTGAACTTACCAATACACTAACTGATGCTTCTCATTGAGGACAGTAAGAAGACATGAGATCTGAGAGTATTCTGCTATACCTATTCTACTTTGCGACTAATTCAAACCAATTTCATGTATATATGCATATTTCTAGGCAGTAGAATAATATATACTCACATTTCAATACACTGGCACAAAAATAAAATCACTGCTAAAATGAAGATGATCATCTACAACTTGACATCCAATATATATATATATATATATATATATATATATATATATATATATATATATATATATATTATATATATTATATTATTATGTATTATGTATGTATGTATGTATATATATATATATATATATAATATATATATATATATATAATATATATATATAATATAATAATATATTATATATATATATTATTATGTATATTATAATATATATATATTATATATATAATATATATATATATATTATATTATTATATATATATATATATATATATATACATAT
>NC_051389.1:3665219-3680219 GCF_015228065.2 Penaeus monodon | reverse complement strand
TTGATTCTCAACTTGTTTTGCTTTCAGTAAATATTTATAGGTATAATTTTAACAATTATTGTTTCTTCGTCTCAACTAATTTGTAAAATGCATAGTTTCTCGTTTAAGTTTGTTAATAATTTCTTTTAATCATAAAAAATGTGTACGAATGATAATAAACCCTTTGTTAATTACTTAAGAAAGGGTACCTCTTTTTAAACAAATACTTTTATTATTCCACATTTGCATATCTGTCTCGGGATCTCAAATTTTTTTCTTTATCTTTTTTTTTTTTTTTGCTAATTACCAATTTGCTTAATCAAAGGTTTTGCAATTGATTAGACATTTACATACTCTTATCGGCAAGTTCTAAACCAACTAGGACTTATTAAACTTTACATATCACTAATTCAAAGCGGCTGCTCTGAAAGGTCTCTTAAACAAACATGAATACGAAGAGGACATTCTTTTAATACAAAACCTTGAATACATGTAAACCATGTAAAACATGAGGTACAGGCAAATCGAACTCAAAACAGTATTATGGGTGATTAAAATGCTGTTCCACTGTGACACTGTTTATTGATGAGTCAGAGAGGTCCCTGCAATGATCGGGGCCTGAGTACGCAGCAAGCATCTGCTGGAGGGGGAGATGTGGGGGGGGGGACGGGGGGTGGAGGGGCGATGGAAGGGGTGGGGGAGGGGGAGCGGGAAGGGAAATCACACAAGGACAGTTTAGAGAGTTGCCTTTGAGAAAATGACACTGGGAAAAGGAGAACACGCGGGACTAATCACAGGAGCATCGTTGGGTCATTAAGCTTTAATGACATTGCGCTGTTCGTGAAATAACGTGTGTGTGTGTGTGTGTGTGTGTGTGTGTGTGTGTGTGTGTGTGTGTGTGTGTGTGTGTGTGTGTGTGTGTGTGTGTGTGTGTGTGTGTGTGTGTGTGTGTGTGTGTGTTTGTGTGCGGGGGGTGAGTGTGCGTGTGATTGTGTGGTGAGTGTCTGTGTGCGCGCGCGCGTGTGGGGTGGGTGTACATATGTGAGGTGAGTGGAGTGTGAGTGTGTGAGGTGAGTGTGCGTGTGCTTGTGTGGTGAATGTCCGTGTGTGTGGGGTGGGTGTGCATGTGTGAGGTGAGTGTGCGTGTTGTGTGTGTGGGTGGGTGGGTGACTACGAGTGTTGTGTGTGTGTGTGTGGGGGGGGGGGGGTGTGGTGCGGTTGTGGTGTGTTGTGTGTGTGTGTGTGTGTGTGTGTGTGTGTGTGTGTGTGTGTGTGTGGTGTGTGTGGTGTGTGTGTGTGAGGGTGCGTGTTGTGTGTTGTGGGGGAGGGTGCGTGTTGTGTGTGTGTGGGTGACTACGCGTGTTGTGTGAGTGTGCGTGTTGTGTGTCTTGTGTGACTACGCGTGTTGTGTGAGTGTGCGTGTTGTGTGTCTTGTGTGAATGTGTGCCTGTGAGTGAGTGAGTGAGTGAGTGAGTGAGTGAGTGAGTGAGTGAGTGAGTGAGTGAGTGAGTGAGTGAGTGAGTGAGTGAGTGAGTGTGTGTGTGGGTGGGTGGTGGGTGGGTGGGTGGGTGGGTGGGTGAGTGAGTGAGTGAGTGAGTGAGTGAGTGGGTGGGTGAGTGAGTGAGTGAGTGAGAGAGTGGGTGGGTGAGTGAGACAGTGAATGAGCATTTAACCGACAAAACGAAAAGTCAGTCATCCGTGTTAATGACCCATTTTACTCCCTGTGAAGGATACAATTTGTCATGCTCAGTGCCAGTAGGTATCTCATTCATTTTGGAAGCAAATGAGAAGTAACACGCTTGTAGGTGTTTCAGGTTTCACATGAACTACCAAGAAGCACTGTCAACCTGGCATTGAGCACACCAAAACTGGGGGGGCTTACATCTTGAATTCCAGTTGAGGCAACCAGAGCCACTGGAAGAAATGAGAAAGAGGTTCCTGGCAAGTGGAACTGATCACCAATGCATTTAGATTTCAAAAAAAAAGAAAAAAGAAAAAAAAAATACAAATGATTGCAACAAGCAAGCTTAAAGTATCCTGGTCCCATACACGACCACACATCGACCATGTGAGGACATCACCTTAGGCCCATTGATTGTCTTTTACCTATCAAGCCTCCTGTATACCTTGCGTCTGTCTGTCTGTCTATGTCTATATCTTGCCTGATGTCTTTGTGCTTGCACACAAAAATATGTCTGTCTGTCTGTCTGTCTGTCTGTCTGTCTGTCTGTCTGTCTGTCTGTCTGTCTGTCTGTCTGTCTGTCTGTCTGTCTGTCTGTCTGTCTGTCTGTCTGTCTGTCAAGCAGTCAAGTTATCTAGAGGTATGTCTGTTTGTCTGTCTTTCAGTCAATCAGTCAAATCATTCAGTTTATATATTTACTTAATTCACATTTACGTGCACATAAATACATACATAAATATATACATACATACATACACTTTAAACAAATGTCTATAAGATTTATGCATATATGTTTATCTAGATATATAAACTGTATAAAGAGGTAGATACGTATGGATATTTCACAAATATCTGTTTCCATGAAATATATGTATACATTTGTACAGGGCATGTAAGTATGCACATGAGTGTGTATGTATGTGCACTTTCGTTGCATGCTTTACATTTACACATTTGCTCACTTACTTTCAAAACTAAAAGTCATGTATACAGTCCAAACTTTAAGAAAAATTAAGTAATTATACTATGTATGGAAATAACACCGCATGAAATCGTTTATAAACAAATGAGTCTAACTGGTGATCAGACCAGGCCTTGACCAGAGAGAGGATTTGGCACGGCCACAATAAGAAAATAAAAAGGTCTTAGATTCAGGTACAAAAAAAATTGGGTAAATAATCCTTGGCACGAAATTCTAGAAGAAGCCTTCGGCTCAAGAAAGACACATCTAAATTCATTAATAAATAAGAATATCACATCAAAAATGTCTTTCACTACATTACTTCTCACATCCCAGCCCTATTGCCACCTAAATCCAGGCAGATCTTGTCCATTGTAAAACTTTCTTTACCACAAAGCAGTTAACATACACAGTCCCTCTTGACACCCCAAAAATAAAATCATAATTCAAATGACACTTTGCATTCTTCTGAATAACAGTAAAAATCCCTGAGTGTTATCGAGGGGCATTTGAACACATGTATACACATTTGCATATACACATTTTTCATTTTGTAAATAACAAATATGGAATACAAACATATCTACAATGAATGTCTGTATGAGTTTGAGACACATTGTATATGCAAATGCAAGTAAAATGGCAAGTACATATACAAATGTGTATGTATATATTAATGCTGGTACACAAGCATATGCATGTAAATAAACAAATGTTTAAGTGGATGTGTGTGTGTGTGTGTGTGTGTGTGTGTGTGTGTGTGTGTGTGTGTGTGTGTGTGTGTGTGTGTGTGTGTGTGTGTGTGTGTGTGTGTGTGTGTGTGTGTGTGTGTGCGTGTGCGTGTGCGTGTGCGTGTGCGTGTGCGCGCGCGCACATGCACAGTTGTATATGAGAGAGAGAGAGAGAGAGAGAGAGAGAGAGAGAGAGAGAGAGAGAGAGAGAGAGAGAGAGAGAGAGAGAGAGAGAGAGAGAGAGAGAGAGCATGTATGTCTGTAAGTATAGGTGTAGGTGTGGGAGTGGGTGTATATCTGCATATATACGTGCATGTGCATGTCAATTTATACATATGTCCATATGTGTACCAATGAACATTTAAATAAGTATGCTTGTCTATACATGTATACATTGGAGTGTGCTTCTGAATGAGTATGTATTACTGCTTATTTGCATATTTCTATTTATACATTCAAGCACATGTAATTATTGATTACTAGTTTAGCTGCCAAACAATGTTAGTGTGTGCCAGAATTTACAACTGAGTGGGTGGACAACAGGGTAGGGGGGTCATTATATCAGATGCTTGCAAAACTCCAGACACATTAGACACGTAACTAAATCTATTTGCACATAAAACATCCAATATCTTTAAAACTAACATTATGACAAAAAATTTGTACATGCGTTAAGACAGATGCTGAAATCGACATTTAGTAAAACAAATTAGCCAAAAAATATCTGAGTTTACATTATTTGAACTAGAAATCACTGGTCTGTCTCTAAAAAAAAAAACCCTTATTGCCTTTGGAACAAGGGAGAGGAGTATCCCACAAGAGTTGAACACCATAAATATGTGTCATCAATTCCCTGAATAATAGCACAGGCAATGCATATGGCCTCCTTCATGATGAACTTTAACCCTTGACCTTACATAGCTATTTAAGAGATGTGTCCTTTTCACTCTGACACAAAACGCCGACACATCAGCATCCATCACAAAATAAAGAAAAAAAAAAGAAAAAAAAAAAAAAAAAAAAAAAAAAAACTATCAGAAAGAGGTCCAAATGTAGCAATTGCATGGAGCCAAGCTTGTAGCACAGTGTTATATCAGTTTGTACTATGGATAGCCAGCTTTACATGGGCAAGCCGCAGCAGGGTTCTATCCGTACTCTTGAGCTCCGTGATCCTGACTGACCTGATACATTCTTTTCCTAACATCACCTAACTTGCAGAACTTATCATCAGACATGTGGAACACGGATCAACTTTGTGAACCAAATTTACCTGACACATGCTATTGCTTTACAAAAACTGACTTGGATGATCTGTACATTGTAACGTGCATGAATTAAGGCTCACGGATCACGGATTCAGATAGCTGGGTTCTGTCTCCCTGCAGCGAGCCTTACGTACACAGATGAGAAATATGTCTTTATAAATATCAATAAACATAATTACAGTAATGATACACATCTGAGAAATATAGACTCTGAAAATAAAAAACCTGTACACATGATATAGTGGGCAACAAGGGCTGGAGAGCCAAATAACTGTGGTAAGATATCTCCCGTTTACAAAAAATATAAAACAAAGTTGGGAGAAAATATAACTGGATATTTAAAAACTATATTGGTTACCGTCTCTCCATCCCTTGTTAGTGTTAACCCATTATATCACTTTGGTAACCTGTAATAGGACCTGTAAAAATTTGCTGTGGCTATGTTGCACCTCCGAAGAGGCACTATTCCCTGGTTTGTGAGGTGAGTTGAGAGTTACAGAGGCCGGAGAGAAGGGAGCTAAAGGTTCATGGGGAGGCTGATAATAGCCCTTATTATCTCTTTTTAAGTTTCACATTCATGACATAATGCATCTCATCCAAGTAACTTCATTTCCGTCTTTTAAAACAGTCAACATGATTAGCCGAGTCAAGCACCCATACATACCCTGGATTTGTAACAAATATCAATAGTTGTACTTAGTTTAGTCATGGGATGGGGTTAAAATATGATATATATTATAGTGGATAATCAGTCTGTATACTAAAATTAACATCCACTAATATGCTAATCTCTCGGAAAGTTCATCTGACGAAGGCACTTGGACAACACCAAAACGAGGCTGAATCAGTCTTTGTTCAACTTGTCTATTCCTCCCACTACAGGAAACATATGTTGACACATATCTTCTGCACATAACAACTGGTAACTGCAGCGTCAGTATCATCATCTATTATTTTCTTAATAGTAATCTATGAGAAACAAAACTCTTCAATTACCACTCTTGTTTGTTGTGTGCAAAAACAGAACATCATGTTTCCTGCTGTATTCAGCTCCCTCCTACCCCGGCTTGGGTATAACAACCTGATGAGCAACCTGATTGATTTGGTATGGGCTTTGATGAAGGATTCAATATTTGACTTATAGCTAAAATGGTAGGTAGTGAGCAGCATGACCACCCTATATACACCTTAGGAGAAAGGTATCAGAACTTCTCAGAAGGCAAATACATAAAATGGCCATACTTTGATTTCTACCATACCATAGATACTGGGTGCATTCAGAGAGCATGAGATACTTTCAACTCTTAAACAACTCTTGACAGATGTATAAGGTATCATTAAACATCCAGGAACCTTAGACTAAGGCCCTGAGCAGAGTTAGAGTGCAAACATCTCATTCTTCTGGAGCATGGCTACTGTCCTTAAGTTAAGCACAACTGTTCTGGGGCTGGGCAACAACTGGTCGGCTAGCACTATGCGTCACAACTAGCAAGGGTGTGGGGTCATAACAGTGGGCCCAAGTCAATATGGGAGACATTTCCATTTCATACAGATAGACCTTAACAAATGAGAGCTTCCAAGTTTGATCGCATTCTTTTCTATAAACATTTGAAAGGCTCTAATTGTGTGGGACTAAATCAAATGGTGGCTCCAATATATTCCTTGGATAACAAAAAGTAGGCAATGAACATGGATTTAACAGGTGCAGAAAAAACTATTAAACATTCCTTAGCATAATGCACTCACATTTCCTTAAAAGTGGAGATCTCTCCAAAAATGATATGTAAAAATCTGCACTATGGAACAAATTGCACATTATAATGTTAATTGTTCTGTTGATAAAAAGAAAAGACAATTTTTGATGCTTCAAAAAGACCTCCAAATATCATTAACCTACATTAACAAACTACATCACTATAAGGACATGGTTTCAAATAAAGATAATAAGGACAACATATACCAAAAAAATAGAAATAAATATAACTTAACTTCATACTAAAAATACACTGTAATTGAATGTAATCCATTTATACATAAATCCTTACCACTTACTCCACCTTAAACCTTTTATCAATGTAAGTACCATACACCACACATAAGAAATCTTTAACATTACACATACACTAGACACAATATACACAAATTGGCACAAAAAGTGGATACATTCGTGCATCCAAAATTTTTAATAAATTACATATATGAAAAATAAAGGGAATCACAAAAATAGTTTCCAACCAAACCTTTTTTTCTGAAATCTTGTATATTACTAAATGGCAAGCATGACCATCTCCTTCAGCCTTATTAAGTACATCATAATTCTCCAGTATAAGAGGACATTACTATATATGGGCTGCTACTTGCAGGCAGTCTTAGACGCCTCCTTGAACAGCCAAATATAACCCTGTGTTGTTTGGTTGGAGGTTTTAAACCATCCAAGCAACTGAGAAAAATATTAATTTCTATAATTTCATTCTGTTACTTACTTTGAGTATTATCTAAATTTATTCAATTCTTAAAAGAAACTGATGTTTGTGAAACCAATGATCTGACTGTCAACTTTTCTGACCTCAGATGGTTGATTCCCATTTACACTGGGTATATGTTACTCTAACGATAAGAGTATAAAATACAAACATAAAAAAAGGGGAGGAAAAAAGAAGGAATATGTCTTACAAAATAAAGTCGTCGCTCAAAGAGGTAGTCATACTTGCTGATATGGAAACAAGAGACACAGTGAGGAAGGGGGAAGGGGTTTTGAGCAATGGGTAACACTGGGTGTGAGCGTCTCATGCATATCGCTGTACAAGCCTCGTCCTCACTGATTGTTCATCACATGATTTCATTCCATCTGGAATGTCTCTGATTCAAGAGAGCTTATTGTCAATGATTGTGTTCAAAAAACTCTTAAATTTGGAGAACTTATGATAAAGCCATTAAACTGATTAAAAATATACTGGATTGTCCAATTAGTTATGAGCAAACAGCATCACTTACCAACATGATCCAGAAAACATTTCTTGAACACAACCAGTACCTCCCCATCACGGTGACTTTACAACTAAACTCTCTCAGAGGAGGTATGCTTTTATCACTTAACAACTTCCTTCAACACAGCATAGCATTAGGCTATACCCGTTGAACATTAATATCTACCTGTCATGGAAATGCTCACAGAACTCTGCTCCTTCTGCTGTCACTATCCTCAGATCAAATAACCAACGGAAATATATACTGTCATGGTTGTTACAATTGGCACTGGCATAGTCATCATTGAATATATGGTCTTTTAAACAACTTTTAAATTATAACAAGACTTTACCTATAAAACACTGTCTGCAATACAAATATATATATATATATGTATATATAGAATAATAAAAAATAATGTGCTCCCTAGTCATGATTATATCTCTGCAGATAATGACAATCTACCAAAATACAACCTGCATGTGAGTAAATATGTATGTAACTGGAGAGAAACTGGAGGTAGCGCCGAAGAAAAGGGGAGGGAGGTAGGTAGTACTTTTGTCTTTGTTACTATGTACCAATACTTTGTTTACGGATTCTCACTGGTTACCGAGAGTGAGTATAAAAATGTGTTAATGCCTATGTGCCTACATATAGCTCATTTTGCATTTAATCAAGAAAAAAAAAATTATATAAAATAATTACAAATAAAGCAAATGCTTCTATAACCAAACAATGCATGTTTCAGCACATAGACACCACTTGTGACTATGCCAAGTTTGCCAAAATACAGGAAGAGAAGCGTTGGCTAGCTGGACTTTGAGAAGAGCAATACTTTTGCTGGGGGTAATCCCACTGAACACTAACAACCACTTGATTAATTTGTTGAGGTATTTCAAAATCTCACAAACAACAGCTACCTCTATAGTCATACACATGAACATACTGGTTAGGTATTGTCGTAGCCTTTGGAAGACATAGAAGTTATGAATTAAGTGGCACAGAATCTTTGCACTGGAGATAATGTGATTTTCTACTTTGTTTGTACACTTTAGGAGTCTGCATAATCTAAGTCTCAAAAAGCAGGTGTCCCTGACATCACATCATCTCAAACTTGCACAAATTTCTTGGAAGTAAAAGATACTGATTGCCCAATGCTTCCAAATATTGATAAGTGTTACTTATTTCCTGATCATTAGCTAATGGAAGAGAAGAAAGTTAATTTTCTTTTTGGCACAAATTAGGTACAAGAGGAAATACAGGGGTACAAAATTCTTCCCAGTTACACTGGTTTCGAGAAAATAAAAGAGGTTCATTGTAAAGCATCTGTTTCAAGGTAATCAAATGCAGCTTGCTTCCTGTAGCTTTTCTACTGACAAAGGAGCTGCACTGATTCCCTAACAACTTAGTTAATTAGTCTAAGAAGTGGTAAAAGGTCCACATATTCATTACAGACACACTGGAAACACCAACCATCCACTCACCATGAACCAACACATTACCAATACTCAATACTCATATGGGCTATTCTCCTTGTATGCCATCCAAAGCTGTGACACTTATGTACCTTTCTAACTATATATACTGTAAAGTTGAGCACTTATGTTATTACTTTATGCCTGAGAATGAAAACTGAGGGCATTGCAAAGACTTGGTCAGCTTAAAATAGCTGAAAATCTAAGTTACAAATGATCAGCCTCTTTGGGGGTTGTGTACTTGGTCCAGCTATTTATAAGCCGTGTCAGGGTGAAAACATTACCCTTGAACAATCTGTTACTCAACAGACATAACAACTTTGGATTAAATGCTTCAAAATAGCCAACCAAGATACACTTCTTGATATGTTTCTGCCGAGTTAGAGCAGTAGGGCCTGAATCCTCCTGCAGTCTAACACACACAGAGATCAGGTGGGGTTCTTACTCGGACGTAGTGTCCTTGGTTCCCTGATCATTTTCATCATTGACGTACTGCTCCATGGTGTAGTTGCGGTTTCGTTTAAGAGGCGCCCCATGATGAGTCACCTGATGGCGACGCAAGTACCACTTGTTTTTGCATTTTTTGTGGCACAAGTCGCACTCCACCCCCTCGCCCTTGGTGTGAATATTGATAATGTGCTGTTTCAGATTGAATTTGTTGCTGAAGACGCGGTTACATATGGGACAGATGCCTGGCTGACGGCTGTTCCAAAGCTTGGGAACGCATGTCCGCACCAGATATTCAGCGTCTGCAAGGGAAGAAGAAATGTCCTCTCAGTATGGCTGTCTCTGGGGACATCCAAGTCCACTTAGCTTACTTAAGGGAGTTATAGCTATCAGGATTCTCTGATCAGGGGAACGACAGGTGGACAAATGGAGTTTTGTTTGAATTTAAATCAGAAGGCTTTCTTTTCTAGCCTCTAACCCATGGTTAATTCATTCCTTACCATGAATGCCCCATATTTCTGCCAATTAACCTCCTGAAAGTGACATTAATAATTTTAGCCAATGAAATACTATCTTAGCAAATTAATTTTAAATCTAGCCAATTAATAAGTTATGATGAGGAAGGAGCCTACTCAACCTTCCATAGACTGGGTAAAGGACTGAAGAGATTGTCAGTAACTATTGAGAGTCTACAAGAACACTACTTGGACAGGGTCATGCTTAGTAGAGTCTGGCTACATGCTACTTGTTATTTACGGGACAACTTGGGGAAGCTCATGTCATTGAGGACCATTTATTAATGTTGGGTGTCAGATCTCAAAAAAATTATATCAAATAAATAAATAAATAAATAAATAAATAAAAAGTTAACCAAAAAAACAAAAAAAAAAAAAAAAACAAAAAAAAAAGGAAAGATCTATGTATTTTTAGGAGTCCACATCCCAAGAATTTTGTCCATGTCCACCTGTTGTTGTCTTGTATCATAGCCCAAATGTAACTGACAGGACATTTTTCTGTAACAGATGTTTCATCTCGTTTTATGAGACTAGTATTTATACCCATTTGAACCATCTGTATATCATTTCAATCTTCAACTGCAGAACATACTATAGAAATTAATGAGGGGCAATTCAGCACATGCGATCCATTTGTTTCTTTGTGAAGACCTCTTGTGGCTGGGTTGTCTCCGTTTGATGGCTGGTGGGTGCTAGCGCTAGGCTTAAGTCGTTGGCCAAATCCTTGCTAGGCAGTTGATTTGCCAAAGTGTTGACAGACTTGGAGTCAGCACTGCCTTTGGAGCGTCGTAGGGGAGCACCATGTGCAGTCACATGATGTTTGCGCAAGTACCACTTGTTCTTGACAACCTTGTGGCACATCTCACACTCAATCCCCTCCCCTACTGTGTGCACGTTCACTATGTGTTGTTTCAGGTTAAACGAGTTACTGAAAGTTTTCCAGCAAAACGGACAGAGGCGGGGTTGCATGCAGCGCCACCTTTGGCGAGCGGGGGCATCTGGAACAGAGCAAAAGATGGCATTAACCTGGGCCCTTCAAAGTGCTGCTGCCAAATGCCCCCACTCAGCCAACTGTTCGCAGGTCTTTCTTACAAGGATCTCAAGGTTCGCTGATTTTTCAATTGATTGTTTGTTAGAATAAGGTACATACCTGGCAATGTTCTTATCAAAGACTATGTTCAGTCTAAATTATAGTCTTCCAATAGTAGTATTTCTATTTTTCTTAAATCCATTATACTATACAAAGAATCCACTATAAATACTCGCAAATTTCAATCTAGTAATCTGGTCCTGTGACAAAGGGGTAAAATACATTCAACTTAAACTTAAGGAAATCACTACTTATAAATATACTAGGCAGCTTAAGTTTCAAAGTACACAAAAAGCCAATCTAAGTGAAGAAAACTTGAAAATAAAAATGGCATGCCAAAAATGATTTCCATGTTTCTGTTTGACAAACCTTGGAAAGAAATACAAAATACAAACTTCTACATTTCTTATTACTGACAGGAGTATAGATTATATATTCACAGTCAAAACCAAAATGATAACCCCAATTTCCATCACAACTACAAGAAATACCAACAGTCCATTACCAATTGATCCAATACAAACTCCTACACATGCAACTGTAACTCCATTCATACTTTTACCCACTCACACACTTCAGAGCTAATCAAGATCAAAGTCAATCTAACAACACCAAGTTCCTGCAAGTTCCATGTTCTCTAAGGACGACTAATACCCAGCACCTCGTCATGTCACCCTAGGAAATTTTGCTTCACTGTTATTCTAATGCCTTTCTGATTTGGAAAACTGTCATTGTAAGCTTTTAAATGTAGTATCAAAATTGGTAACACATACATTTTTTCATCCACAAAAAAATAATCAGAAAAGAAAAACATACAACTATTTTTCTAATTAATTATCTCATTATCAGCAATCATTTTCATAGTTCCTGTACAGGCAGAGGAAGCATGAAGAGAGAAGGGGGTGGGGGAGAAAGAAGGGAGAAAGAGAGAGAATGGGAAAGAGAAAGAGATACATACTGAGAAGGAAGAGAAAGATCAGATAGTGAAAGGGAGAAAGGGGGGAGAGGGAGAGCGCAAGCGAGGAGGAAGGAGGAGTGAGAGTGAGAGTGAGAGTGAGAGTGAGAGTGAGAGTGAGAGAGAGAGGAGAGAGAGAGAGAGGAGAGAGAGAGAGAGAGAGAGAGGAGAGAGAGAGAGAGAGAGGAGAGAGAGAGAGGAGAGGAAGGAGAGGAGAGGGAAGAGAGAGAGGAGAGGGAAGAGAGAGGAGAGGGAAGAGAGAGAGGAGAGGGAAGAGAGAGAGGAGAGGGAAGAGAGGAGAGAGAGAGAGGAGAATGTCACACAGAAAGTGAGAGTGAGAGTGAGAGTGAGTGAGCCTGCTAATTATTTGTCTGTTTTTTTTTTCCTAGAAGGAAAAAAAAAAACTGAAGCAATAAACCCAAGCAAACCTACTTTTAAATAATAATTCTCAACCTCTACTTCATAAGAGATGAGGTGCAATTACAGATATCATTTGCCAGAAAAATGGCCAAAAAATATATATTTTTTACTAATTGGTTAAAAGCAATTGTGGATGGCTGTGGGAAAAGGACTGAATATGAATATTAAGACCTAAATAATAAATGCCCACATAACCAAAGCATAGTTCACCCCCTATACATTTACTGTAATATTTGTTTATATATAAAAAAGCAATATGTCATCACGCTATTTGTAAAATTCAAGTAAAAATTTTACGATTCTCTAACTCTAACACCCCCCCAAGCATTGAAATTCTAAACAAAATAAAACAAGTGATAATATTTTGCAACTCCGGCATATCAGAGGATTAGGGATTTGGGTGTGCACAAGGTGGGTGGTAAATTGTCATGTATACTATATTAGCCCACCTACAGAGCCTCAAGCTTAGGCTCATTCCTAGTTCAAAATGAACTTCTTTTTTATGGTACACATTTAGTCTCTTATAAAGAGCAATGCCTGACACACTATACTAGTAAGTTTTGCAACATACAGACAATACATAAGCAAGTACATGGAATTCAAGCATAGAAAACCCTTGTTGGTTTTACTTTTCAATATAAATTAGTAGTAGGATTTATATGACAAAAAAATGGTGAATGCAATTCCTCACATACAGTTTCAATGCAATTTCACTTAGTTACCCTTAGAGGAAGAGGGTGCCTAACATCTCACTGCAATCTGAATAGGGGATAATTAGCGTTTACAAGAATAAAAGTTTGGTTCCTTGCTTATCTTAAATTTAAAACTTGTCATGGTATCAACTGAATATTGAATTTTGACTACTTAATAGTGAAAAATGAAAGTGCTTACTAAAAATATGATCTTGCAAATACTATGTAACCGTTTCTATAATCCCTCTCTATGCACTAAAGGTACTCAAAACTGTTTTTTGGGGATATATGCTTCTCTTCTCTCTTTTTTTTTTTATCAGCTAAGTAAAAAAAAAAAAAAAAACTTAAGACCTTAAGAGAGAGTGTTCATACTGTTAAGGATGCAATACATTCCCCTAGTTATATTAACAAGCATTTCCAGGTACACAAGTCAAAAGAGGCAGTTCAAACGTTAGCAATGCTGAGGAATGAACACTGAAGGGGACGAGTATGTATGCAACATACCTATTATATCTGAAGGTGCATACCTTTCATCAAGTTCAGTACAGTAAGACACCTACTCAAAGAAAGTCTGGCACAGATGCAAAATTAGGTTTTTGGAACTGGGAGCACAAAGTGTTTATGGCAATTACACTTAATGTGCTGTGAATGTGTAAGTGAATGATGAATGACTGAATGAGGGGGGGTAGGGAGAGGAAGGGAGACAGAGAATGAGAAGGAGAGAGGGAAGGAGACAGAGGATGAGAGGGAAGGAGACAAAGGGAGAGAGGGAGAAAGAGTGTGGGAGAGAGGGGGGAGGGGGAGGAGGGGGGGAGGGGGAGGGGGGAGGGAGGAGGGAGGGAGGGAGAGAGAGAGAGAGGGTAGGGAGGGGGGGGAGGAGGGAGGAGAGAGAGGAGAGAGAGAGAGAGAGAGAGAGAGAGAGAGAGAGAGAGAGGGAGGGAGGGAGAGGGAGGAGGAGAGAGGGAGGGAGGGAGGGAGGAGGGAGGGAGAGGAGGAGAGGGAGAGGGAGGGAGGGAGGGAGGGAGGGAGGGAGGGAGGGAGGGAGGGAGGGGAGGGAGGGAGGGAGGGGGAGAGAGAGAGAGAGAGAGAGAGAGAGGGAGAGAGAGAGAGAGAGAGAGAGAGAGAGTGTAAATAACCATTCATATGTTTATACATACATATACATATTTATGTTTACATCAGTAAGTATGAAAAAATGTATATATCTGTGTATATATATTGCTGTTTGAATTGTTCATTCATGGAAAAAAAAAAATGGGTGCATGACCCCCCCCCTATGTCATATATATATATATATATATATATATATATATATATATATATATATATATAACATATGTATGTGTGTGTGTGTGTGTGTGTGTAGTGTATATATACCATATATATACAATATATGACTAATGCCACAAAGACTCAGCTTTGCAAATGATTGGTTGTTTAATATCCAAACAGGAAGTTGAAGATAACACTCCATGAAAGCCATGAATGTAGCAAAGAGGCAAATAACAATCAAAATTCAGAAGCTGAAGGAGGAACAGGTGGCATGGACCAATCTGTCATACAAATTTTGAACCCGTGGGAAACATATTAGAACTTCTTAAAAGTTTCATGACTAGTGATGAAACAAGGATTTAGTAATCTGATCCTGATAACAAACAGCAATAAAAGCTGTGGCTTCTACATGGTGCAAATCGAACAGTAAATAATAAATCAAATGAACTGCAGATACAATTAACAAAGTTTTTATGACTCACTGCCCATAATCTTCTGACTAACTATAGGGTCTATATACTATAGGGTCTGTTTACTAGAAAGCTCTTTC
>NC_051389.1:3652719-3655219 GCF_015228065.2 Penaeus monodon | reverse complement strand
GTGCACATATGTGTGCATGTCTGTGTGCACAATGTGTGCATACGTGTGCATGTGTGTGCGCTTGTGTGTGCCTATGTTTGCATATGTGTGTGTAAGTGTGCGCATATGCGTGAGCATATGCATGCGCATGTGTGTTTACATGTGTGCATTTATATCTGCATATGTGTATGCATGTGCAGGTACAAGGGGGCCTGCATCTACCTGCATCTACCTGCCTGCCTGCCTGCCTGCCTGCCTGCCTGCCTATCTGCCTGCCTCTGCCTGCCTGCCTGCCTGCCTACCTGCCTGCCTATCTGCCTGCCTATCTGCCTGCCTATCTGCCTGCCTATCTGCCTGCCTATCTGCCTGCCTATCTGCCTGCCTGCCTGCCTGCCTGCCTGCCTGCCTGCCTGCCTGGATCTGCTCTTACACATAATCTAGATATCATAACACAACACATTATCTAATGATTCTGAAAATAGGCTCCTACCTGGGAAATTTATTTTCATACACATGACATTTTTTTAATACAAATGTCAAATGTAAAATTTGTGGCTGCATTACAAGAGAAAATCGCTTCCTTTTCTTACCTTGAGAAGAGTCATGTTGACTTAAAGACCCTGACGTTCCTGGACCCGTGTATAACCCTGTAAATAATAAATATCAATTGATTACAATACAATCATACTATTGCATTTCACATTAAAAAACAAAATATCATGGATAAAAAAAAAATATTGCATGTCACATTCTGTACTGTGCAACTTTAGTTTAACTGTCATTCATCTTACCTGCAGCTTCCCTGGGTAGAAGGCCCATGAGTGGTGGTCTGATCACCATGGGTGGTGGACTTGCTAGAGCCTCCTTCTCCCCACTCCCGCTATCTCCCATCTCTACCCCCACATCCCCCAGGTTTGTATCATCACTCTGTGAGTCATCTTTAAGGGTATGTGGGTGGATGAGTGCTTGTGATGGCCGTGTACTACTGCTGGTGGTGGCAGGGGGGGGCAGAGCTGAGGGTGTCTCACTGCTACCCTGATAACCCTGGATGCGTTGCCTCAAAATTGACCCTTCTGTCACAAGGTTCACAGCCTGGTCTGGTCCTACACCATCTTCTTCTCCCCCTGTCCCCTCTCCCTCATCCTCCTGCTTTACCTTTGGCACATCTGGAGCGGGTAAGGGTGCTGGTAACAGAGGGGGAGGGGGTAACTGTGCAGAGGGTGGAGGCTGTGAACCCCGTGGGGTACTATCTCCTCGTTGGCTGGTAGCATTAAGTGGTTTTGTGAGGGCTGCTGCCAAGGTTGAGCCTTCCAGGTGAGGGCTAAGCTCTATTCGGGCTGGAGGTACATCTGAGCGGGGTGGAGTAGAAGGTGCTGCGGTGGATAGTGGCAAGTTGAGGGTGGGACTGCTGGCTGGGCGCCGTTTCTTAGGTGGTGGTGAGATATGGGACGGTTGCTGTAATACATGACTGGTTGGCGAAGGTGTAGATCTCAAGCGTGGTGAGGACGGACCTTGAACTGCTATAGAACCTAGGCTGCTCACCACCTTGTTTACTAACCCTCCCTGGAAGTTAAAAATTTGCCATGAGATAATATATTGAACAAATAAAAAATTAAGTCAGCTATAGCAATTTTAACTCTAGAATGTCATACAATATTAAAGAAATAATGACAATAACATACAAAATATGAACCAACCTGATCTCTTTGAAGTTGATGTGCTGCTAAATGAGATTGCTGTTGATTCTGTTCCGTCAGTCCCTTTATGTGAAGCATCTCAGCTGTGCGTAAGAAAGTTGTGAGTCTGTCCTGAGATACATAAACCTCCCCTTGATACACAAAACTGAGAAGTGCAGACATGTCCACAAATGCCACATCTCGCAAGATTATTATTGGGTGCTGGCAAGGATTTTGCTGGAAAGAAGAAATTAAGAATATTAATAATGTATTTTACAAATCAATAAAAATAGAAATCTGATATTTCAGGTAATCACACAAAATCAAGTATAAATGAAACTTATGAAGAGTACAAATTTAATTCAGTGGGGAAATATGTTTGGGTTTGGAGGTAGGGGTGTGGGCATGTGTGTGTTATAATTATGTATAAGCATGCTTGTGGAAGTACATCTTAGCACACTGACATTGGTTAGTGTATATGTATCTACACTGTCAACTACTGTTTTGTGTTATTGATTTTGTTCACACACATGGCTTCAGGAAGGCTTAGTATGGAGTCTGTTATTAGGTATGCTTGACCTCACCTATATACCCCCATTCCTTGAACTTTCAGAACGGATTTTACTTTTATTACTGTCTTACTGTTAACAATATCATAATAGTCAGATTGATGTTGATAAAAATACTATTGGTACTGATGTTCACAACAGAAATAACCATTTTCTAACTTCATAAAAACAAATTCAGGTAGGCCAAGTAACTGACATCTTTGGTGAAAAACATATTACATGTACCTAGAAACAATAATTTAGTTCAACTGAGAATATATATCATGTGCTCATAAA
>NC_051389.1:3632719-3647719 GCF_015228065.2 Penaeus monodon | reverse complement strand
GAGAGAGAGAGAGAGAATGCCAGAGAGAGAGAGAGACGAGAGGAGAGAGAGAGAGAGAGAGAGAGAGAAGAGAAGGGAGAGAGAGAAGAGAGAGAGAGATGAGATGATAGAGAGAGAGAGAGAGAGAGAATGCCAGAGAGAGAGAGAGAATGCCAGAGAGAGAGAGAGAGAATGCCACAGAGAGAGAGAGAGAATGCCAGAGAGAGAGAGAGAGAATGCCACAGAGAGAGAGAGAGAATGCCACAGAGAGAGAGAGAGAGACATCCAGATAGAGAGAGAGAGAAATGCCAAGAGAGAGAGAGAAAGGGAGAGAAGGAGGGAGAGAAAGAGGGAGAGAAAGATAGAAAGAGAGAAAGAGAAGAGAGAAAGATGAGAGAGAAGAGGGGGTAGAGAGAAAGAGGTGGGGGAGAGAGAGGGGGGGGAGAGGGTTAGAGGGGGAGAGGGATAGAGGGGGAGAGAGAGAGAGAGAGAAGAGAGAGAGAGAGAGACGAGAGAGCTGAGAGATGAGAGACGACCTTGGCGAGAGAGAGATGAGAGAGAGGAGAGAGAGAGAGAGAGGAGAGAGGGGGGAGGGAAGAGAGAGAGCAGAAGGGGAGGAGAGAGGCAGAAGGTGAGGAGAGAGCAGGAAGAGCAAGGGAGGCGAGAAGGAGGGGAGGAAGAAGGGAGGGGAGGAAGGAAGGGGAGGGAGGGGGAGGGGGAGGGGGAGGGAGGGAAAGGGGAGAGGAGAGAGAGAGAGGAGAGAGAGGAGATGAAGAGAGGAGATATCGGTGGAGAGAGAGAGAGAGAGAGAGAGGAGAGAGAGAAGACCGAGAGAGAGAGAGAGAGAGAGAATGACAAAGAAAGAGAGAATGACAAAGACAGAGAGAATGACAAAGACAGAGAGAATGACAGAGAGAGAGAGAGAATGACAAAGAGAGGGGTGGAAGGAGGGAGAGAAGGGTAGGAGGGAGGGAGGGAGGATGAGAAGGGGGGAGGGAGGAGGGGAGAGGAGGATGGAGGGTGGAAGGGAGGAGGGGAGAGGGGGATGGATGGATGGATGGATGGATGGAGGGAGAGGATGGTGGGAGGGGGAAGAGGATGGGAAGGGGGAGGGGAAGAAGGAGGAGGAGGAGAGGGGATGAGGGGAGGAGGAGGAGGAGGAGGGGAAGGGAGAGAGGAGGAGGAGGAGGAGGAGGAGAGAGTAGGATTAGGATGCGGAGGAGAGGAGGAGGAGGAGGAGGAGGAGGAGGTGAGGAGGAGGAGGAAGACGGAGGAGGAGGAGTGAGGAGGAGGAGGAGGAGGAGGAGGAGGAGAAGGAGAAGGAGAGGAGGAGGAGGAGAAGGAGGAGGAGGAGCAGGAGGAGGAGGAGGAGGAGGAGGAGGAGGAGGAAGAGGAGGAGGAGGAGGAGGAGGAAGGAGGAGGAGGGAGGAGGAGGAGGAGGAGGAGAGAGGAGGAGGAGGAGGAGAGGAAGGTGAGGAGGTGGAGGAGGTGGAGGAAGTGGAGAAGGTGGAGGGAAGGATGGAAAGGGGAGAGGGAGAGATGGGAAGGGGAAAGACAGAGATGGGAAGAGAAGTGGAGATAGAGATAGAGATAGAGAGAGAGAGAGAGAAGAGAGAGAGGAGAGAGAGAGGGAGAGAGAGAGAGAGAGAGAGAGAGAAAGAGAGAGAGAGAGAGAGAGAGAGAGAGAGACAACCACCACTACCAACCTTGAGCAAATTTCTGAAGTAGGGTGAGCAGGCCGAGAGGACCACCTTGTGAGCCTTCAGACTGCGCCCCTCGCATGCCAGCGTCACGTCCACAAAGTCCTCATGGTCTCGGAGGTGCTCAAACGACGTGGCTATGTTGCTGTGAAAGTTGTTCCACCGCAGGCAAAAGTGTTGGTCACTACCCATGGCGATCATGTGCTGCTTACTACTGTTCCGAAAGAAAATGAAGGGAGGACTTGTAAACACAAGAATATCACACAAGCTTTGTATAGAAGTCTTATGACTATAAACTTTGATATCAACTCAAATATCTGTGAGTCGTATCAAAGTTCTGCCTGAAAAGAACAATGGGTGAGACCATTGCACATGATAATCATACTACAAATTAAACCTTAGGCAGGTAATCAACTCCTGAAGAACAGCCCATCCATCACTTATCTGTGTGGCGTAATCCTTCTCATTGACTGTTTTGCTGCTACTGCGTACATGTAAACAACCATCACTGATAAAATTGATAAAATGGTGATTGCCATCTGCCAAAGCTGCATGTTTTTATTACTTTTCATAAAAACTAGAGGATTTACTGCCATGAACTTCACTTCTTCTTTGGCTAGCATATAAGACAGATGCAGAAAAAGTTCTTGCCTGTATTTTTACCAAAATAATATATACAAAAGACTCATAAAAATTTCACTCACACACCAATTCCATCATTTTGATCAAGTAATCTATAAAACAGAAATCTTCCCAACTCACACTTTCACAAAAATAAATATAAATTATATCATATAATGCTATCTATCGATCTACCGATCTATCTATCTATATACATATTTATTTCCTATCTTCTATTGTTTATGAATTGAATAAAAAAAAAAAAATTATTGCTAATTTGCCATAAATTCACACAATTCTCCATTCAAGAGTCGGACCCTTTCCATGAATCGTAAATACTACATATCTGATTTTGTGGTGACCATGTCCTTGCTGATAAGATAAGAGATAATCATAGGGTACTCGTAACTCATGAATTATATTTTCATTAGATTTTTGCCATGATAAAATCTCGCGTCAAAACAACTTGTAGCGCACTGGCACTAACAAGTCCATAGCAATCATTATCAGTAACAAAAAAGTAATATTATCTAATCATGTCAATGTCTGAGCCATTGATTTTTTTCAGAAGGTAACTTAAATTTTACAGATTTCTAACAAACCATTTCTTTATCTAAAGCCCTTTCATCATATGACTGTATTGCTGCTCAATGTAAAATGTTACACAAGACGTACTTGCACCTGTTCATGCGTATTTCAAACCAAACAAAAGCAATCATTTCCCAGGTACTGGTTAATTGCACTATGAAAGGGTAGTTTTGTTTTGCAACTTTTTTTTTTTCAAGGAGGCAATTAATAATCCTACTTCACCTCATTTCCCTATTATTGAATTTCCTGGAAAAAAAATAATATTAATATCCTTGTTATGAACATTATTAACATCATTACTGACATTATGCTTATTATAATGTCCTTTAACAATTCCAACAAGAATAACAAATTAGCATTTCTCCAAAACTCAAGAGGTGTGATCAGGTAGAACTAGTATAGACACTGGTGACTATACTTTTGTCATTTATCTATAATCAAAATTAATACACTAAAATCAGTGTGGACATGGCATGTATAAACATACCCTCTGGCTCAACAAGCCAAATAAAGTCAGGTAAACTGCAGTCAATGAAGTTTTGATTTCCTTCTGCATACAAAGGCATAACCCAACCACATGCTATGACAAAAAAAAAAACAAGATGTTTTATCCCCAATGGTTAACCTGCCTACATGATCAGGTGTGTAACCCCCCCCCCCCTCAGGTTTTTATTCCTCCCTTTAACAAAATCCAGAGTAACGGCTTTCTACCCCTTTTGTCACTTTCACCTGAGAAATCTGCCACATGTCACTTTTGGATTCTAAGGGTTCCCATTTTTTTAAAGCTTCCTCCGTCTATCCCTATTCTCAATTCAAATTAACCTGTTATTAGAAAATTCTTTCCATGCCCTGATGACAACTAGTCTTCTATTTAATGCTAAAAGTAATATCATTTTTGCACTTTCCTTGTAGCAACTTGATTGCTGGAAAGAAATAGTATAACAAACTTAATATTATTCAACCATACCTAGTCTACCCTGTGACATCTGAATTTAAGATGCTACTGCTTAACAATCACAAAGCATACATCAAGTTAAATAAGCTGGTGATCAGTTTCAAAACCTACCACTAAAAACTTTAAGTGCATCAAGCATAACCCACATACTAACTCATTTATCTGACTAACATTCCACTCACATAAAAATGTAATCAGACAGAAGTAATATATACAAATATCTTATCTTTAATCTCAAGAGAAACACTATTCTAACCTAAAATAAATCCAGACATCTGTTCTACCTACTTTTCCATAACAGAAAACCTACAGCCATCTTAAATTGTCATTCAAGATAACATGATTAACATGTCACACTATAGAAACTGACATGCATTAAATAGCATACTGACTTTACTAGGTCCCAGAATTACTGCCTCAAATAACCTTTCCTTGAATTCCGCAAAAGTACAACTTAATTTTACACAATAATCTTCTTACTCCCCTGCACTACCCCTTGTTAATTCTTGCCAGAACATTCACTTATGAGGGATAACTAATACTATTAAATCAAAACATACAATTCTTTTCAATAACAGTACTGATAAGAGCATATGTATTGAGTAGAAGTTATAGCCAGGACTAGACTATATGAGGATATACATGAAAAATCATGTATATAAGTGCTGGACCTGTGGTGAGGGTGCAATACAGGTGATCAAGACTGGTGTACTGGAAGGCACTCAATCAGGGTGGACTATGAATTATTAAATTCTCAGATTGTAATACTACATATTACCAAAGTTTTTAAAATCACAGACTAATTCCAAAGTACTTTCGTTTCTCTCAAATTTGAACACACCTTTCCTCCAATTCCTTTTCACATTAAATCTTGGTATGGTATTTATCTTGACATTTTCATTGCTGAGTGGATGTATATAAAACCAAGTAAAAAAAAGTTATGAGAGTACAGTTCACTATAATAAAAATGTAAAATTATGGAAATTCATGCAAATTACATCCTTAATTATCATAGAATGTTCTGAAACCGGTTTAATAAATACTAGGCATAAAATATTACAGTGGGATTCTAACTGTGCATCACAAAATACAATTATCAAAAGATCTAATATCAGATTCAAGCTGCATTGGGAATCACTTGTAGGAATGGAAGCTGTTCAAAGACATACACAATATAAAAAGTTAAACACCTACATCCTATGAAATACTTCAAAAATCATTAAGGTTCTTACAGCAATTATAAAATCACTGAACAGTTTGAACTGTGTGGTGCAAGTGACCATGACACTTGTTTTCTTTTCTTTGACAAGTACATGAATTCTTTGATTCATTGTTTAAAACAAGCAGAAATTATAAAAGTTAATGCAAAAGGCAGTGGTACTATACAAGACTTTTGTTATACCTGTAAAGCAGCTCATTTTCCTCCTCTGGTTATATCATTCCTATATCTATACATATACATACATACTTATATATCAATGATATGTGAGTACATTAGAGTTTCTATGAAAAAAAATAAATAAATACCTCATTCTCTACTGAAGGCATATTCACTCACCTAACTGACAACTATCAATCCACAAAATATCTACAAAATAATTACCAAAAGGTTAACAGACTCCTGCCAACCACAGAGTAGAGATAATTTCATAACAGCATTTTGATAAGCCATTAAAATGTAATGAGAATATTACATATATCTTGAAAAAGAATAACTTATGTCATTTACTGTCATAAGGATACTTGCATTTCCCTATATAGTAATATGTAATCCCTCTTTCATTGACTTTTATCATCTTACTAACCATTAAAATTCTCAAACTATAAAATCATTTTCATGGGAATGTCAATTTTGACAAAGAGGATTCTCTATACTTCACTTTTATCTTCTGGATAGCAAAACTATAACTATTCAATTTACAACATAAATCTTCTAACTTTTAGATGACATTGTTTCAGCATCATGCTCTTTAGTTAGAATATGCTTAGTTGCCTTCCCAGTTACTGAATTATAAACTATGATGAGTGGAGACATATTATGTATAATGCCACTACAAAAAAATATAAATGTATCTTGACAAATGACAAAACACTTAAATCCTCTTCTAACACCCTAGCACTGTACTCTTACTTTCAATAATCAACTATTTAATAAATTAAATTCAAAGATAATTACCTTTACTTTCAATAATCAACTATTTAATAAATTAAATTCAAAGATAATTACCTTAACTTGAAGATAGAGAAATTATGGAACTTTTAGTAAAACATGTAACTTTCTATGTAATTTGTAGTTTCATGTAGCTATATCTTATCAAAGGTGGCACTCTTCAATTCCAGGAGCTTAAAAATGTCTAATAAAATTCCAACAGATGCAATGTTTAATGATATGAGGATGAATATCAACATTCCATTAAAGAAATATTTACCTTACATCAGTTTCCAAACCCTACAAACAAAAATTCTTATTAGAATAATAACTTGCTCAAAGCATACTACATATGGTAATTTTCTACATAAACTAACTTTATGCATTAATCCTATCCTTCTCTAAGTTGCGAAAGTCACAACATGGCAAATGTCTATGTATATAAGTTACACACAAAAGGGTAATACATATATACTAACAATTCGACCCATCTGAGAACTAGGGAACTGCCTCCATGGTGCCACCTGCAACCTCCTCACTATGTCTCTCAAGATGACACAAGCCAAGGCCATTCTACAGTCCTTTCTAAACCAAGGTCACACAATCCTTGCTCAAAATTATCTCAGAAATTTCTTCCTTCTTCATACTACTTAGGACAAAATTTTAAGTCATACTCTGCACTTCCTCTTTATTTTATGATATAGCATACAAAATATATCAATAACATACAATCTAAAATCTAATTATATACTGAAGATATTAATTCAGCAGTTCCTCATCTGCCTAGCTTTGGATCCATATGCTGGCTACTACTGATTTCCCTAATGTCACTAAATTACTATGAAAGAATAGTTAGACAACTACAATTCTATCTAGTAACAACCCACTACATACTTACACTATACTACTCATCGTGTTAGGTGTGCTTAGCTTCTTTCTTTCAATGCAAATAATCAAATGTTGTTCACTTTTGAATAAGACTAACCGTTGTTTAAAGATCTAAATAACTCAAAAATTTTTAATTACAATTATTCATGACAAATGGAATCAACTAAATACCACATTTATAGGTTATGAGGGGAAAAAAAAGTCAGTGTTCAAATTAATACTATTCTCATTCTAAAAAAAATATATGCTCAAATGTCGGACATACAACTGAACGGTACCACAGTGCTTTTCATTCTCAGCATCCTAAGCATTTCTAATCATAGTGATATTTAGCTACCTTTCACTAGATCATAATAATATTTAGCTACATTCTCCAAATCATAATATCTAGTATCAAATATCCCATATTTTACTTAATATTAGTATAGCACAGTTCTAATTCTTACACTTAAATCTTAAAGAACAGAAAATGTTTCACAAAATTTAGAAAGTTAATATGTGTATTATGTACCCATTTCTACTTAGATCAACTATCATCTAAAAATAAAAAACACTAGCCACTAATCATAGATATATATCAAAGAAATATACAATACTATATGCATATCTATACCTGGAATAAAATTAGGATTATAGATCACTGACAATTACACTACACAGGGTAGTGAACAAATTTCAAGTATTACTGCAAAAATTACCAAGCACAAACAATACAAACTACTGAGAGTAAAACAACTGTATGAAAATTTATGATAACCCAATCTCTGAAAGTGCCATCCCCTTAGCTCTCTAGAACCAGTCAATGTCCCTTCGTAACAAAGTCTGTTCTTCCTGGATCCCATACAAATATCACTCAAGTCTATCTTAGGGCTTCTTCAAAACCATTTTTCAACATTCCGATCCAAAGCTGACCCAAAGTCCTATACAATAAACACTTTTCAGACAACAGAAAAGGAATTCCTTTATAGTGTCTCATCCATAATACATTAATTATTACATCTTTCAAAACCATGTCACTATGAACTGTCATTCCACCTTACAGTGTTTATAAAGTTTGAAAAAACATCCATAAGACTGTCAAACTTCTCTGAAAACCTAGTTCCTAACTCCTTATTCAAATAAGATAGAGTCATCAAATTCATCACAATCTTCTTAAAGCCTGAATTATCCTCTGGAGGCATTTGCATTCTTTTGTTTACAGTAATATAACCATGTGTCACTCACACTCTACCACAGAAACCCTTTCCCAATTCCTGAAGGTATCATAATTCCAAGTAAAGGCTAGGCCTAGTGTTGGGCCTAGCAACACAATAAGCCTATGCTAAGAAGAGGCAACATGACAGGCCTATCCAACTTATGATCATGTGCCATGTCTTCAAGAACCTATGGTAGGTAAAATTCAACTCACCTTTGAGAAAGCCTAAGTTGATAATGCACTGTTGTGCTGAGCACATACTTCTCCACCCAGTCCTACATGGTTTGTGCAGGACCAGGGACCATTCAGCCTCCCCTTTGTTCTGAGCCTCGCCAGGGATGCAACATGCCTAAAAATCAATAGCCACCACTCCAACCAGTGAGAGCCATCCCTCCATTCTCACATTATAGGCCTATTTCCTCCATTAAATGCACTAAACTTCGACAAACTACCATCTTGTCACCTTCACTATACACTCTGACATGCTTCAGACACGAAACCAAGAATGCGAACGGCGGAAATCTACCTGTGTGATGCATGGTGTTGCAGCGCGTTGCAGGGTAGGCCTGGTAGCGGGGGAGCGGCTGGCTGGCTGGCTGTGGCAGGCAGCAGCAGCAGGCCCACTTACACGGCCAACTTAATCAATAATTTCCCTCCCTCCCGCTTCTCTCTCCCCCCAACTCCCCTGTAAACCTCTCTCTCCTGCCACTAATATGCTTTGTGCACAACTGTTTTCAGGAGATGACCAATGGGCAACCTGGCGACGTTTAATTGAAATTGGTTGTTGCGAAACTGGCATCGCCCTCACATTCTGCGTTTCTCCTTCTCGGTGACGCATTCAACCCAAATAAACACTGACACCTTTTTGTTTGTAAACACTTCTCCCTACCTCTCTACGGCATTCCTTCCCTTCTAACTTATTCTATGAAACTTTAACAACATGCCGACTTACCTTAAATCTACATGCGCCCAGTATTTTAAGCGGAGGCGCTGAAAATATCACAAAAGTCGCACTAAAGCCACTCATGACATGTTTTCGAGACGGTCAATGAACTCATTGCGTCTTTGTTAGTTGAGGTTCCAACAATGTGCTCGGACTCGGAGGAAAGCCTATAGACGACAGAATCCGCTTGTGTATATGGCTTTCGATCCTCTATATTATTTTTAATTTGGTATTAGATCCTACTAAAGTTTTAAAATTAAGGATTTCGATCCTACAGATATAGCTAGTAATCGTACCCTTAACTTCGAATATTTCTTTTGAAGTTTTCTCTACGGTGAATTGATGGCACATTCTTATATGTGTTTTGTTAAATATTTAAGATATTACCGTATTTTTTGCGCACACTCTCACATATTTCTCCATAAAGAAGAAGTGGTGAAAGCATATATTTAGAAGACTTTACTTTGCACATAGTAAAGTATTATTAGGTCTTGTTTACAACTTTTCTACCTGTCCCACGCATGCAGTATGCCAAATAACGCTCATTTATATAGTTAATATGAAATATCCACATGTCAGACTCTCAGAGGACATTGGGAATAAATCCCCTATTCTTCCAAGCTCGGAAATTTTGCGTAAAATAAATAACGAGATGGAGAATACGGCGTTGATTGGAGGTGTGATTTGCTAGAGGCTTAGGTGCAACCTCGCCTCACATGCATCCAGCGGTCGATACGAATGCAGAGCGACCGCCAAGTTTGAAAATGTAATAAAGGTCTGGACTCGTATCCGCCAAGACTTTGCGTAAGATCTCCCTCAACTGCAACTCCTAACTCTTCCTTTTACGATATCAGCAGCGTCTAACAGTTATTGTTGCCATCTGTCATTGGCAAATAACGATAGAACGTTTATAGTAATGTCATCGATGGGTTATCAATATCCTTGTATTGAAGAAGAAATCTCAATACGCAGTACCTCGTGATTGAGTCCCTTTTTAGCATAATGACATTGATTTATTATGAATTTATACGAATAATCTATTAAGCATTGTTTTTTAACTTACCGTTAGATGATTTCACGTGAGAGCTCATGTTTAAAGGGACGGTAAGAATTACCATAACTCATTAGGCTCGAAATTCAATTAATATTTACGCTTTTCGTCGTTGCTATCATTGCATCAGTTATGAGTAATTTTATTATATGAGAATTGTTCATCTGAGGTTATAATAAAGGATTATGACCAATCAGATGACAATCGTGTTATTGTTAATGCATGTTGACTAAATGATACAAGAAGTTTTATGAATTAATTTATTTCACCATTAAACTTTTAAATTTATCAGCTTAGTTTAGTTTTCATGTAGTTAATATCAGTGACTTTATGATTTTAAGCCTGCGTAGGTTATTGTTTTATTATAGTGCTTTAATGATTATCGTTAATATGATAATCACTGCCAGTTTTAAATACCGTTAATGGTTTTCTAGTTATTACCACACTCATTTGGTTTCATCTCATTTTACTATAGATATCAGTTATAGTGTTATCATCATTATTATTGCCAATATATGTTTTTTTTACCATTGAATTTCTTTTATATGTTTTTATTATCATTATTATCATCATCATTATTAACATTATTGTTATTATAATTATTGTTGAAGCTGTGCTTATTATTGTTATTGTTATTATTAATATAATCATCATTATTATTATAATTTTAATAATCTTTTGTTATTATTAACATCGTCATTATTATTCTATCACCATCACCACTGTCATCATTTTAAAATTTCCCTACTATGTATCATTATCATCCTTATTATCATTATTTTTCATATTTTGTATTATCATTATTTATCCTGTTTATTATCATCATCTTTAGTGCTATTGTCACACGTCTGCTGTTGTTGTCATATATCATTAGCGTTATTACTCTTAATATTATTGGCAATTGTTAATTATTGATATGGTCATGGTTATGGTCATTATTATTTTAAGTGTCCATATTATCTTTCTTATTTCGTGTATTTTTGTCGTTACTATCATAATGTTTATATTTTCCAATAATTATATCATTGTTATTGTTAACATCATTGTCATTATTATTGTTGTTGTTGTTATTATAATCATTATCATTAACATCATTATTGTTGTTGTTGTTATCATTATTGATTCAGTACTATCATTAAGTGTCATCACTATTATCATTTTATCATAATTGTCATTGTAAATATTATACCGTAATTGAAATTATATCAATCAACATTGTTAGTAGTAGAAGTATTTTTTTTTCTTTTTTTTTGTGATTGTGGTTATTGCTCTTACAATGACCAGTGTTATGGTAGTTAGCATGACAATTTTTTTCCTGTTATTGTTATTAGAATTAGAAATGTCATTATTATTATCACTTCATGATTGATATCATCACCATCATCATAATCAGTTTAATGTAATCGCTATTATTATTACTATTCGCATTGCTGCCAGTATTAAAAATAGTATTATTGTTGTTGTTATGAACGGGTAATATGTATCATTATTATCTTTATTTTTAGTACTGTTATTGTTTTTGTTGGTCTTGCTATTATTTATCAATGCAGTTGTTTGATTTTCAGAATAATCTTTATTACAGCTACAATAACACAATAACTCCTACTACTACTACTGCTACTACTACTACTACTCCGACTACTACCTCCACCGCCACCACTACCACCAGTGCCATCGACCACCACCACCACTATTAACACCGCCACCACCACTACTACTACTACAACAGCAACAACTGCTACTATTACTAGTACTACAACTCCTATTACAACTGCTACTTCTACTAATACTACCACTACCACTACAACTGCTACCACCGTTTTATTATCATCAAAATTGAAGTTTTTATTACCATCATTATTAATACAGTTACTATTATTTTTACCAACATAATTACTGTAAAAAAAAAAAAAATAATATATATATATATATATATATATATATATATATATATATATATATATATATATATAACACTACTTCTGTTTTTACTATACGTATTTTCATTTAACCATCACTACCACTACCCATGCACTCAATACCTTTTTCAGGTGGTCTCCACATTCAGTATGAAACCAAGATCATGCATACCCAAATAGCACGTGCTGCATTCACCCACTGAACCGCGTTATTATTGGACTCCGTGGCCGCTAATTCGTTGGTCCATACGGTAGAGCGAGGTTATACGTTAATGTTGTTAGAGCTACTGCAGTTGATATTGGTAACAGTGAAAGAATGTGTACGATATTGGTAGGGACGAAAATCATCTAACAGTCATTATTCTTGCAATCACTTGTAGCAGTTATTATTTCCATGAATGATGCTCTCACGTCAGTTATGTTTTTAGGTATCTGTAGTCTTGCTAATTATTATTATTCTTATGATAGTCAGTATTATATTTTCGTCTCTATTTTCAGTACTTTTCTGCTGTTGTACTATTTTGATGTCGCCTTTAACAGTTACTGCTACCATCATTTTTATTATCGTAAATGTCTGCAATTTCATTTTTTTTTTATTACTATAATCATGTTCATAATGTAATGGCCAAGCGTTATCATATATAATATATTAAACTCGCTCTTGCCATAATGATTACCATAATTGCATTTATCATTATCATTACGGTTACATGATAAAGATAATTCGCCACATATCTATATAGAGGTTCTGAAGATTTTTTTTTTTTTTTTTTTTTTTTTGCAAATATTTATTTAGAGTAGTAATTACAGATCTTGATATTTAGTCAATAATGTAATAATAATATCGCACTCTCCCAGTGACCATTTCGGTAAACAACGTAATCCTCTTCAAGCAGATGCTTTGCTGATAGCGTTTTATGCTTCATTTCATTTTCAGTAAACTGTAAGTGGCTCAAGTGTAAAACAAATGGCAGTTTTATTTACTTTTTTTCCGTTTTTTCTCATTGTAAGATGTTTGTGTGTTCTGCGGTTAATTTTATTCGCACACAGTTGTTTTTACGAGTGCATTTAGATTTTAGGTTTTAAGTGGGAGGAAAGAAATGAAGCTGGGGATTAAGATGCACCAAGAGCATGCACGTTAGTGTGCCAAGAGATCGCAAACGCCCAGGTACAAAGTACTTTCATAGTTCACAACTGACCCTGAACTTTGATGCTTTCATTTCTTAAATTTGTCACTTGCATCTAGGAATGAATATTTTCTTTTTTTGCTTTTTATTCACAAGTATGATATTTGTTATTAAATAGTTGGCTAAGCGTTATGGAATGATGCAGGTAAAATCCAGGGTCTTGTGTGTCTAGAGCGGAGCAGAGACACTTCCATAGTCTACCAATACCAGGTATACATTCAGCAGGCAGGCGTGTGCAGGTACCTGGTGTGCTGAAGAAGTGTGTTCAAGATACGAGTATGTGGTCAGGTATCTGTTATATCCATTACAAAGGTGCCTTCAGGTATTTCAGTTCCCTAATGTACAGGGTTCTGCTGGTAATGTAGAAAACCTGTTACCTGCTACAGCCAAAAGTTACATGACTGGCGTTACTATTATCACCGCTACAGGATCGCAACTTTGTTCTCATTATTTTACATTTTACATTTATAATACAAATCACTTATTAGTTCAGCAATTATCACATTTGCATTTGAGATTGCAAAATTACAGACACGCATGCAAAGATGTCATAAAAATGCATTAGGAGAAAAAAGAAAAACGAGACAAATGCTACACAAATCGCATTTCATGGCAAGTGTCCCAACCGTCATAAGCAAGAATCTTTTTTTATATAACTTCATTAAAATCGTGATGTATGCTCTGCGTTCTCACCTGCATAACACCGACGATTGATACACAAATAGCATATTGATGACGTCCTAGCAACAAGTCTGCCGCCATGGGATTGGACAGGGCGAGGCTGCGCGTTCAACGACCCACCCGGCTGTTTTTTCGCCACGCGAGAGGCCAGCCACAGCGAGCGCCGGAGGAGACTCGCGGCCGCCTCCCTTGCACTTGCTGGTGCATGTGTGTGTTGAATGCAAAAGTACATATACATACTTGTATGTATATGTGTGTGTATATATATATATATATATATATATATATATATATATATTATATATATAGTATATATATTATATATATATATATATATATATATATATATATATATATATTATGTATGTATGCATGTATGTATGTGTGTGTGTGTGTGCATATATATTATATATATTGTGTGTTGTGTGTGTGTGTGTGTGTGTGCGTGTGTGTCTGTTGGTGTGTACATATGTATATGTATATATACGTGTATAAATTTGTATATATGCAAATAAAAATATAAGTAGATATGTACTTATAGGTGTGTATGTGTGTCTATAACACACACATACACACACACACACACACACACACACACACACAACAACACACAGTACACACATATATATATATATATATATATATATATATATATATATATATGTATGTATGCGTGTACGTGTGTATATGAGTTTATATATATATATATATATATATATATATATATATATATATATATATATATATATATATATATATGTGTGTGTGTGTGTGTGTGGTGTGTGTGTGTGTTTGTATGTATGTGAGTGTAAGTGTGGGGTTCATACAGCTATATTTACTTTATCATATGCATATTTTCTATCTGTTTATATCTGTACATGTACTTACCAGAGGTACAGACATATATATTATCCATATATACGTGCAAAATGAGCTTGGAAAATTTATTATACAGCTCATGAAACACACATGCACTGTATATGGCAACTATTTGACAAATAAACTTTCACAAAAACAACATTAATTAGCACGCTTTCGTTATTTTTGCAAACTCGATTTTAATATATCAATTTACCTTATTAATCTAACACCCAGAGACACAGAATAATGCAGCATAGTATCTATTGCTAACGACAACAGACTT
>NC_051389.1:3620219-3625219 GCF_015228065.2 Penaeus monodon | reverse complement strand
TATTGCCTTTTCTGTGTCTGTAAACTTGTTTTTTTTCACTGTTGAGGGTTATATCTGCAGTTTGAATATCCCATAACTCATGAAAATACACAGGGATGAATCTTCACAAACTTCTCTGGCATGGCAATGTCAGTACTTCTTTCATTATTTTTAAGAATATAAATTAATGGCAGCTTACCTCCATTTTTTCTATGGAGTTGGCGTTGTTATTGTGTATCAACACGTGGTTGGTTTGATTAACTACCTGTTTCTGCACATGAGCTTAAAATCTAATCCTGGTACAAAGGTGTATTAAAAGTAGATCCTGGACGCTGCCACTGCGCATGCGTACTAGAGATCTGGATTAAGCTTAATTCTGGATTAACTTTTATGGCGCGTACAGAAGATGGTAATTGTTGTCCATGTTTCTTAGCCAAATTCTTTAGCGAATATTACACAGTGTTTGGAAGCTGTCTGTTTTAGGCATAATATCGTCTTGATGGTGTATTCTAGTTTACCTTAACTCTTTCTAATTCAGTGGTTTTAACTTTTTTTTTTTTACCCTCACGACGTCGTTTTCAGATTAAAAGAACACATATTCAATAAACTATATAAGTTTCATATACAGTAGTTTATACAAGCTTCATATATTTCTCGAAGGCATGGATAGTATATTCTTAAAATGACCAGTAACACAGTAACTATTCGCGTCCCACATGGAAACCACTGTTCTAATTAAGTCTTTTATGGTTGTTGTAAAGAAGCGTTAGATGGCCACTGTAGATCTATTCTGGTTCTTGTTCTATGGTTTCTCTTATTCGGAGTTATTTCATTATTTTCACGGTATTATTTATGTCGTCATTTATTCCCTTATTTCGGAGTATTTGATTAAAGTGACCGGTTTTGCAGTTTCAGACGAAGACCTTTTATACTTTTCCTTGTTCGTGTTCCAGCCATTTCTTTTAGACATCAAGTTGTTAGCGAATATTGCGATGTCATCAACAAATTGTAAATAATGTAGACTCTTTCTGTTATTGCTTATAATATCTTCTTTTGTCCCTTGGAATGAACCAAAAGATGTGTGTCCCAGGTACGATTCATTTCTTACTGTGGCTGTTCCGCTTTTTACGTATTCCAGTGTTGTATTTTCGGTGAGGCGGCATAACTCCGTCTTCTTCCGCTCCCTCCATGAATTGAGTGAAAATTTTGTCTGTGAATATTTTATAATATAATATACATAAACCTTGATATTTAAGATTTGTCGAAATCTCGCTCCGGATCCTGCTTGCTCTTCTGTCTGTTTCGAGATTCGATGATGGTAAATAACAATAAGAATATGATGATAATGATAATAGCAAGGAAAATATATTGATAATATCAACAATGGCGAAAATGAATGATAATAATAATCATGTTAAATGAATGATTATTATTACTCTAATAATCATCATCAACATAAATTATAATAACAAAAATATTAAGAGACAGCAACAGACAGTCCCAAGTATCACAGACAGCGTTGGTGCCTTGTCACTATAAATTGGAAAGGAAACTGCAAATATTTCGTTTTAATGTTTTGCCATTCTTGATGACTTCTCCAGAAAAAAAAAAAAAAAACTTTGATCTTTAAATTTCTTTCCAGGACTTCGAGAAGTTTTTCTGGGTAAGGCTATTTAAGAGAAAGAAAGTTTCACGTTTGTTAAGGATTTCTTTTTATTAATCGAATCTAATTGCTTGTGTTATTCAGCTTTTTGTATAATTGCAAAATAACCTACTTTGAGACGGCATGGTTTTATTCATGATTCTTTCTTTTTTATGTATATTTTTTGAAGTATATATATATTTTTTTTCTCTCTCTGTCTCCGGAATTTTTTTTTTTTAAACAATAGTCCTTCTGGATTTTCTTATTTCTATAATTTCACTGTATTTAACCTTCTCGCTTATGGATACTTTCCGAATTCACTCAAGGAGATATATTCGGGATTTTTGTTATGTTATCCAGGTACTGAACATTTTCCTTGATGCTTCACAACCGCCGGAGAGGTAAATGATAAGCTCAGTTTCTGCTGCATATCTTTTTATTTTTTTTTCCATTTTCTACAATTTCTCTGTTTGTTGATAATATCCATTTAAGGTGATATGATGCCTTTATTATCCGCTCTGTATTATATTTCGTCTATTTGTTATTTGTTGATAGGATTACTAAAACATTTTACTATTGTCTTGATGTACATGTAATTGATAAAATACAATACTCCTTGTCTTAACAAAGTAATTACCTTCTTACGTGTTCAACAAAGCATCCAGTCTATAAATTTGTAAAAGTCTGTGCTATTCTTTTATAGTCATAGTAACTAGACTTATAAGATAACTTAGATCTTTTAGTGATTTTTTTTCTTCTTCTTTCTCGTAGCAAAGAAAAAGGATTCTCTCACACGCTTCCTCAAATGATCCTTTTTCTTTCCCATGCCAAGGACTCATCTCCAAATCCTCCCCCAGAGACGCAGCGGTGGAGGAGGTCAATGACAGCTACGAGTACTTCCTGGAGCTCGCTTATGCCAAGGAGGTGGAGGCTGACGCGTATCTGCAGGATGAAGACGTAAGTTAACTCAAGGGCCTAAGCTTCTGTTCATGAGTAACATATCCATAGTATGTCGTAATGTTATTTGTACATACTGTCATGTCTTTGTAGCTTCCCTTGTTTTAAACAGGGTCTCGTGTAAACTGCTTCTTGATTTGGAAGCATAAAGGAAGATTTTACAGTAGGGTGTCATTCTCAGAAAAGAGAGAGAAAAAAAATCTTTAGAAAATGAAAAAGACGGGACAGTATGTAAGTACGCTTCTTGGTTTGAGAGCAAGATAAAGGCCAATTTAGATTTAAGAGTTGGGTGCAATTCTTGGAAGAGGGAGAAAAATACCTTAGAGGAAGAACAAAGACATGCCAGTATGTAAGGTTGTAGTGCGTAGTTGGAAAATACCATGCATATGCGACCGACGAGGACATGGGACTCCCAACCAGTGGGTAGTCAGTAGAGTGGGTAGAAGGTGGATCGATGATGGATCTCCATATTGTGGAGTATTTAGCGGTTCGGTTATATTTACATGTTAATTTTAGCGACTGGTTATGCGGGTGTGTGCAGAGATAAGAACAGTGCTCGTGATTGATAAGACGGTATGTGTTACAGTGTTTTCAAGTGATATATTCATGGTTGCGTTCAGATTTATGTATTATTTGTATTCTGTTCATCCATTCGACATTTATTTTCTTATTTACTTACGTTCACGATTACTTCAATGATGTTGAGCCGAAAACTGTTTTGACTAGTTTGAAAGATGCGGAATGAATTTTGTTAATGTTAATATAGGTCTAAATACAAGCATTACAAATCACATTGCAGGGCTTGGAGGACGGACCCCTAGAAGAGGAGATAGACAGAACGGAAGTTTTTACAGAAGAACCGAGCATCATCTACACTGCTCAGTGCCTTTTCCCTCGCACCGGCTGGTCGAATGTGTACAGGTATATCAAGCTTTGATTCCATTTTCTCTCCGTATCTCCCGGTCTTCCCACGCCCCCTCCCTCTATCCTCTGTTCGTTAGCATCCCTTAGTCTGCAGGGCGCGTCTCACCCTCCAGCCTCCTCTCTCTCTCTCTCTCTCGCCCACCTGCAGGGGGAGCGGCGTGTCCTGTGTGGTGGAGGGCCTTTGTCCGGGGCAGGAGATCACCATCAGAGTCAGATCGTCCGAGGAAGGGAGCGTCTCGCCTTGGTCGACGATCACGCTCAAAACGAAGAGGAGGTTTATGGGTGAATGGAGTACTGGTTGAAATCCGAGAGAGAGGAGTAAGAATGAGAGAGAGAGAGAGAGTGATGGGAGAGAGAGAGAGAGAGAGAGAAGAGAGAGTGGAGGGAGGAGAGAGAGGAGTGATGAGTGAGTGAGTGAGAGAGTGAGGAGAGAGTGAGAGGAGAGAGTGAGAGGAGAGAGGAGAGAGAGAGGAGAGAGGAGTAGAGAGGAGAGAGAGAGAGAGAGAGAGAGAGAGAAGACAGACAGACAGACAGACAGACAGACAGACAGACAGACAGACAGAGACAAAGACAGACAGACATAGAGACAGACAGACACAGACAGACAGACAAACACACAGACAAACACACAGACAGGCAGACAGAGACAAAGAAATGGACAACATATAGCGTGATAACTTTACGGCTGCTGTAATGAAAGGCATGCTTCCAAAACCAGGATCTGATTCCCCACAAGCAGCAGTGTCCCCTTCCTCCCTTTGAACAAATAACATGCTTCGAGCGACAGGTGTGTTGCCTCATGTGATAATAATGCTGCCTTGTATCCCAGGTACCGTGCCTCTCCCGTCGTGGTGTTGAATCTCGTGTGCCAGGTGCTAGGTGCTAGGTGCTGTGCCTCTTCTGCCGTGGTGTTCAATCCCGTGTGACAGGTGCCTCTGTTACAGACGTCCCTGGAAGCGGCCACGACCTGGTGGAGGCGGTGAGGGAGGACAGTGCCACGCTCGTCCGAGAAGCCCTTGCTGAGCTCACGAAATTCTCACAGTACGTGTGGCGGACTGTAATCTGGTTTACAGTATCCTAAAGAATAGAAAATCTCTCTCTCTCTCTCTCTCTCTCTCTCTCTCTCTCTCTCTCTCTCTCTCTCTCTCTCTCTCTCTCTCTCTCTCTCTCTCTCTCTCTCTCTCTCTCTCTCTCACCCCTCTCTCTTCTCTCCCTCCTACCCTCTCCTTCCTCTTCTCTCTCTCCTCCCTCTCTCTCTCTCCTCTCTCTCTTCTTTCTTCATCTCTCTCTCTTGTCTTTTCTATCTATCATCTTCTATCTATTTTCTATCTTCTCTCTCTTCTCTCTCTCTCAATCTGTCTACTTCTCTCTCTCTCTCTCTCTCTCTCTCTCTCTCTCTTTCGCCATATTAACTAGACTAATAAGGTTTCTAAAAGGTTCGTTATTTCTTTTCCCCTCTCTCTCTCTTCCAATCTCTCTCTTTCTAATCCCCTACCCC
>NC_051389.1:3607719-3610219 GCF_015228065.2 Penaeus monodon | reverse complement strand
GATGAGGATCGGCCTCCAATGGGTGAATTGGAAGCTCTCACCCACTTAATGGATGACGTCTCACCCGCGTGATGCTGTTTCATCCATTTCTATCTTTGCAATCCGTCTTCTTCCTCTGAAATGTTGGTTGGGTTATATTTGTTACACGTCAAATTGTCTGTTGTTGATATATAGCATTAAATCGTTTTATATAACTTAGGCAAATTTACGTTTAAAAAAAAATGATACCTGATTAGTATAAATCTCAGAATAAGATCAGCTGTATTATATAAAGTGTGTTGTAATATTCCTGTTGTATTGTTTAGTATCGTTTGCAGAATGCTATTTACAGGAAAAAAAAATATTGATAGTTACCAGATTTCATCACTTTATAAATTTTATCACTTACGGATTTTGCTCATTGTTATACATTATTAAAAATATCTAATGCTTTATTTTTTGTATTGTTTTCTTTGCCCTTTTCCGCACGTATCTATCAGAAGGTTCTCTTAAAAATCACGAGGTAACAGACAAAGATGGACATAAATTAGGTACCAGCAGGTGTTCGATCACAGGTGTGTGTGGTGTAAACAGAGATCACGCGTGGTTCACATCACAGCATGTAATTACAGGGTATATGGTTTTACAACCGGTGATTTATTGGGGTATTAGAAAGGATATACTCTTTATCAAGTGTGGTTGTGGTGAGCTGATAACTAGTGTTTAAGTATAGGATCGAATCCGCTGAGATAAAAAATAAAAAAAAAATAAAAAAAAGTTATCAGTTATTCTCTCTTTTTCTTGTTTTCAAAGGAATTAACGTACAATTGCTGACTTTTCTAAATTCGTTATAACTTCCAAGGTGAATGTCATCTTGGCTCACGGTAACATCAATCATTCCTTTTTCTTGAGTAAAAAACATCAAAATGAATATAGCAGAGATATTGTCAAATCATCATTTATGTAGAAAATAATCAAATCTAAAGCATTCTCGTAGATGCTGGGAGGTTTGCGCCATATTCTCTATCTCTTTTACTATTCTTTCTACAAAGTGAATGTTATAAACTTTTATGAACTCGGTGTAGGCGAATATGAGAGCATAACATCAATATTAAAATATAATAATAAAAGAATTATTTCTTTTCTCAAAGAATACGTCATTGATGACCTAATTCGTATAACTACCTCAAAAGTGATGCACGTATACCTTCAACGAAATTGAATATCCGCAAATATGCAAATCTCATTAAGAAATATCAAACAAAGCCTCAATCGGAAGTTTGGTTTCCTTTCTTATATTTTTCTACAAGTGATGTATAGATTATGAACTGGGTAGAATATGAGAGATAATCATATTAAAATAGATAATAAAGATAGATTAATATAAAGAATCATGATTGATGAATTGATAACTAATAGATAGATACGATTAATATCGACAAATAAATCTAGATAGATAGCAGAAGAGAGATTGTTTAGATTGATAGATTGATAGATAGATAGATATAGATAGATAGACAGATAGATAGATTTGACGGTCAGCTAAGCTATCACGTTCCTCCCACCATTTTATTTCTGACCGCGGCAGCACCAACCAGCGGCCATCTCTCTCCTTCTCCTCCTCGCCGCCTCCACCCCCGCCTGGCACCTCGCCGTTCTTTCATCGCCGTCTTTATTATCCCCTCGTGGTTTCCAAACTCCTTTGAAGTTACAAATAAGGACTTCGATTTTACACAAGCTTTGGGTACGCGAATGATTTTTTTTTTTTTTTAAGTAAAAGCTCCAGATAGCAAAATCATTCGCTCTATAGCTGGCTTGTCTTCATACCAGCCGCCTGCCTCACGAAACTGCTGAGTAATGGAACTATTCTCAGCATAGCAGTGCGCCCTGCCGTCAGTTTCCACGTTACCAGATCCCGAGATGCAGGAGAGTTTGGCGCTTACGGACTTCTGTTATTGAACCTCATTACGGAAAGTACTGGGAACAGCAGGGAAATTAATTCATTATCAGAATATGTAAATCTTCATAAAAAAAAAAAAAAAACTTTCCAAATACATTTTAGCTTTACGGGGGTCTGTGAAATATATCCTGGCAATTAGTATTATTCGGGGACGTGAGTATAGCGAAAAAAAATATTTACAAAAAGCCAAGCAAAAATACGGAATGGACTCACCCTGTGCAATATAATGTGCTATGTGGGAAATAAAATAGTTATTAACACTTGTCAGATGCCATCGTTGACAAGAATGTCTTTTTATATCGTTTTTGTACCAAGAGTGTGATGAAGAGTGGTAGTCTCCATTTGCAAATAGACTCTAACATACCATGTTTCAAATGGTTATTCTGCTAGCAAGAACATCGGAGAGTCCTGCCTGGATGTTACAGTGCAAGAATTAAAAGATTTAGTCGAGGCTGTCAGTGTGATTAAATCTCTTTTAAAGCATACAGTTACGTCCTCGAGCTTGGAAATTAACATAGATCATATGGTTTTGCGCGTATATGTATATATAAATCTCTCTCT
>NC_051389.1:3577719-3582719 GCF_015228065.2 Penaeus monodon | reverse complement strand
GCAGCAGGCCGTTTCAGGCGAGTCCCAGAAAAAAAGACCTTCATTTTACCCATAGAAAATTAAATCACACTCTTTTATCAAACATGATTCATACTGATGTTTACACGGCAATATATTGTCTTGAGATATAGCTGCACTACGTACCGTGCAAACAATAAGCTCGTGTATGCTTAGAGATCTGCGATACTTTTGCAGACATTGCGTTATCCAAGTCTTTTGCATGAGAGGAGTAAGTAAATATCCAAACATTCCAGGATATATTGGGCTGGCCTTGAGCGACTCCATTCCACCCGAGATAATGCATCTCTCAGAGACCGGTTCATGCAGCGAATCGGTTACGCGGACCATGCACTTCACCGCCGAGCAATCGAAGGGAATGGTTCGACACACACACATACACGCAAACATACCCGCGCGCGTGCATATGTGAAGTTACAGAGCAGGAAGTTTGTCCTGTGATCTGTCAATGAGTTCTTTTTAGCGGGTGTATCTGCGTGAAATTTTAATTGCGATATTTGATCAATGGCCAGTCCTAGGAATTAAATATCTCGTTTATGCCCAGAATTACTTCAATGTTGGCAAAACACTTATGCAAGTTGGTGTGCCATTTCCTTTAGAAACCTTTCAGGGACCACGCAATGAAGCTTTGATGTAAAAAAAAAAATGAAAACCAATCTGAAAATCAAAAATGAAAACCAAATGAAAACCAATGAAAAACCTATAGTTGTGTGTCTGGAAACAGTTATTCAAGGGGTCTGGCGTATAGACTAGAAAATTAACATTAAGAGGGTCCAAATTCATGTGTCTTGCAAACACGAGTAGGCACAGACCCCACCGCTGATACAGAAACAAAAATATAATGAAAGATGCAGAAAAAGCCGGTAAAAGATAAATAAATAAATAAATAAATAGAAGTCTGATGCTGTTTAATAATGGATATGTTAGAACGGAAGCCATAAATGATGCAAAAGAAATGTAAATAACAGTTATATTGCTGGAAGTAGGACCGTAGGTGGAGACAGTGTTACTATGAAGTGTGCTCATTCACACATTTATGAGATTCTGTATACCTTGTAATGCATGTTATTCACAATTTCCTGTGCGTGTTGTCATCTAGACGGGACAGAAAAAAATATATAAATTACAACGCGTATTTTGTGTGCTAAGAAATTAAGTATTCCAGCTAAATACTTCACAGATAATTTACTGACATATTACCCAAACGAAAAAAAAGTAATCACAAATCATAAACGAGAAAATGAATCATAATCATAACAATCGTAATTAATCAAATTAACCTTCCTTACCGAAAACCACGTCGACCAGGGTCTTCTCACCTGCCCAAGAGCTTCTCGGCAAGAATAATCATGACCTGCACGTGGCTTGTGATGATCATGGTGGTAACAGTTTACAGTGGAAACCTAACTGCCTTCCTGTCCATCCCGCGCATGTCCAGGGTGCCTAACACTGTCAGGGAGATGATCGAGATGGGGTATGATATGTCCATCGGCAAAGGATACTCACAGTATAACATAATGAAGGTAGGGTTATGCTCTCCTGTTTTGGTTGCCTGGATTTTGGGAGGGTATTGTTTGAGGGGGTAAAAGTGTTATATAAATAAGCCATCAGTGTTAAATGCTAGATCAAAGGGGAGGTAAATGTCTATTAGATGGGGTTTGAACAGTCATGATTTAACTTCTTTTGCACAATTAGCTTAAGAGATTTCAAAAAAAAAAATCTGAAGTAAACAGTGCAGCAGAAGGGGATATGTTTTCATAATTTCTATTTCTCATATAAGTTTTTTTTTTCTTTTACTGTCGCGCCTTCTCGGATGAAGCTTCCAGGTGTGTCAGTTGTGGGGGTGGGGGGCAGTTCCCCTCTCCAGGACTCTGCTTGCCACACCCAAGAGCCAATAGGATACTTTTTTGTTATTAGTCTTTTTTTTTGCGTAAATTACGCCTATATAGCTCAGGTTATAGCTCTAAAATACCCCGAGTATAACTCTTTTTTTCTCTGATCGTACTCTCTTTTCTTGCCTCCTAAGAAAAGTTGAAATGACACCCCTGGAAACCTCATAATCCGTTTTGTTCATATTGCATATATATAATATAGACGTAGGTGTGTGCATGTATATGTATGTATGCATGAATATATATATATATATATATATATATATATATATATATATATATATATATATATATATATATATATTGTATATATATATATACATATATATATATATATATACATATATATATATATATATATATATATATATATATATATATATATATATTGTGTGTGTGTGTGTGTGTGTGTGTGTGTGTGTGTGTGTGTGTGTGTGTGTGTGTGTGTGTGTGTGTGTGTGTGTGTGTGTGTATGTGTGTGTGTGTGTGTGTGTGTGTGTGTGTGTGTGTGTGTGTGTGTGTGTGTGTGTGTGTGTGTGTGTGTGTGTGTGTGTGTGTGTGTGTGTGTGTGTGTGTATGGAGTTCACAACGCAGCTTTAAGATCTGAAGGTGTCAGAGCAGCATGAGCCGCTGCTTTGTGGTTGGAGTAGAGGCCCGGGCAGGGTCATGCTTTTGCTTCCCACTCCAGACGCCTCCTACTCCACTCATTTATCTATAGGCGTATTGATTCATTTATTAGTGCCATGGAATTCAAGCAGAATAATTGATAATTGATATTTCTAAAATCCCCAAACTCTGCGTCTTGTATACTGACAATGTTGTGTTTGTGTTTTTATTAATTCTATTTTGCACACGTTATCCACAGTCATCCCCGATCGAGGACCATCAGTATATCTTCCGGACCGCTCGGTTTCGCCAAGATGTAGGCCTCACCCCTGAAAAAAAAATCGTGCAGGAAGTTCTCACCGAGCCTGTCGCTATCTTGGGTAAAATCCTGTTTTCCTTGTTGATATATTTCACCACGTTAGGCTGTATCTTAACATATTACCTCTTTCATCCCGTCGCTTTCTCCGCAGTGTGTCTCATAAGATACGGACTCTTTCATGCGTCTCCTTGTAGAAGAGTATAGTACATTCTTGCATTTCCTGATGCCTGACAGCTGTATCCCATCTAGCCCTTCTGTTTATTAAAACATTCCTTGATCTTTGGTTGTTTTTATTGTTTTTTTTTTTTCTTCTTCTTCTTCTTTTTGTAAATGTAGTTTTTTATTTTTCCCCTTTGAATCCCATATTACGGATTATCTTGATCTACTTTATGAAAATATATTGAAATGATTTGATGAATATAGATTTATTTCATGGGTTACATGTGTATATGTATACATTCATATTAAGTGTTTACATGTATGTAGATAGACAGATAGATAGATAAATAAGTAAATAAATAAAAAGTCAGTAAATAGATAGGTAGATGAATGGATAGATACATAGACAGATGGATAGACAAAGAGATAGATAGAAAGGCAGACAGATAAAAATATAGATACTAGCGTATACAGTATATACACGAGATCTGTCAAATAAATCTCACAATTTTATATTCTTTTTAAAAATTTGACATTTTGTCTCGATTTCAGTGAGCATCGTAGCACTAACAGAGGTACAGGACATGAATGCTGAAACAGGTAATTGTTACGGTCATTATTACTATTATTAGCGTTATTGTTATTGCTATTATTATTACCATTATCACTATTATTATTATCATTATCACTATTATTATTATCATTATCATTTTTATTATCGTTATTATCATTATTATCATTACGTCATTGTTATCATCAATATTCTTGTTATTAGCATTAGCATTAGCATTTTTATCATTACTATTGGTATTATTAGTAATATCGTTATTATCATCGTCATCATCATCATCATCATCATTATCATTATTATTGGTATTATTGTTATTATTATTATCATCATCATCACCATCATCATCATCATCATCATTATCATCATCATCACATCATCATCATCATCATCATCATCATCATCATCATCATCATCATCATCATCATCATCATCACATCATCATCATCATCATCATCATCATCATCACCACATCATCATCATCATCATCATCATTATCCCCACATCATCATCATCATCATCACCATCACCATCCATCATCATCATCATCACTCATCATCATCATCACATCATCAATCATCCATCATCATCATCATCATCATCATCATCACATCACATCATCATCATCATCATCATCATCACATCATCATCATCATCATCATCATCACATCATCATCATCACATCATCATCATCATCATCATCATCATCATCATCATCATTATCATTAAGATACCGAAACTCGCTCCCCTATTTCCATCAATCATCTCGTTGTTGAAGTCACCCACTCCCACCAGTGTGCTCTGGCCCGTATTTTACGAATAGCACATATGTCCCTATCTCATGGTCTAGTGTGGTCTATGCCTAATGGATTTTATCCGGTTCCCTACCGATGATCTTACTAACATGGACACGCTCCTGGATTAACTGGAATTTATCAGAAGTCAATTTGTTAATCCCATACATCAGTTTATCAAACTGTTTCAACTGCATCGGATATCATGAGCTCTACGTATAGATAAAAACCTTTTTTTTAATATAGTGTAGTCTTTTCTCTCTCTCTCTCTCTCTCTCTCTCTCTCTCTCTCCTCTCCTCTCTCTCTCTCTCTCCCCTCTCTCTCTCTCTCTCTCTCTCTCTCTCTCTCTCTCTCTCTCTCCTCTCTCTCTCTCTCTCTCTCTCTCTCCTCTCCTCTCTCTCTCTTTCTCTCTCTCTTTTCTCTCTTCCTCCTCTCTTTTCTCTCTCTCCTCCTCTTTCTCTGCTCCCCTCCTCTCTCTCTCCTCTCTCTCTCTCTTCCTCTCTCTTCTCTTCTCTCTCTCTCTCTCTTCTCTCTCTCTCTCTCTCTCTTCTCTCTCTCTCTCTCCTCTCTCTCTCTTCTCTCTCCTCTCTCTCTCTCCTCTTCTCTCTCTCTCTCTCTCTCTCTCCCTCTCTCTCTCTCTCTC
>NC_051389.1:3547719-3562719 GCF_015228065.2 Penaeus monodon | reverse complement strand
CTATATGACTCATTGCCAGTTGGGTTCTCTTGGGGAGGAGAACTGGCAAGGCCCACCTCCCCACAACCACCCATTAACCCCAGGGGGCAAGGGTACAGGAGTAGTCCACACCCCGGTGGGCCATGACTCCTACTGTCCTAAGAACCTCCTAAGTTCAGCCTAGGATTGCAAGGTACCTAGTTTCCAATGGAGTGGCAATGAGGTGACTCACAGCCTATCCATCTTGATGATGGATAGGCTGTGTATTGGAAGGGGAGGTTTCACACAGCTGCTCCTGTTTTGCACCATATTTATATTTTTTTTGTTTTATTTAGTCTGAAAAGTGGTGGTCATTAATGCAACTTAACAATATGGTAAATGGAGGATAAAGTGACAGGGGACCTGGTATTATGAAAGGGAGAAACAGGTAGATACATTTTCAGGCCATTGGTAGATGTTGAGACTTTTGAGTTCCCATGTCAGAATTTGCAAAATAATATATATATATATATATATATTATATATATATATATATATATATATATATATATATATATATATATATATATATATATATATATATTTATATATATATATTATATATATATATATATATAATATTATAATTATTATATGATAATAATATTATATAATGTATATTAAATAAATATACATGTAATATTGTCAATATTACATATATAACACTTTGCTGTCACTATTAGCACACTTACAGGTCTTTTAAAGTAAATATCTTATATTTTCCATTGAGCTAAAGGTTGCCCAAAACTTAACACCATGAGCAGACAATCCACATGATAATGTTTTTGCTACCCCATCAACACCAACAGCTCTGCCAAGGCTATATTGTCATATTGTTTGAAGAAGCAAAACACAGCACTTCTAAGATCAATATTAATATTCAAACCATTAATTTTGTGTATATTCATTCACTTAAAAAAGCTTTGGTCCTGAAGTTGACAGATTGTTTGCAAAAATTACTGTATGGGGGGGAAAGCACCTGCCACTGCTGAATCTATAGTAAGGGGATCCATGGTGGGAAGTATTAAAACGTTCTGTGCCATTTCAGTTATTACCAAATATTTATACAGGGTAGCTCCAGCCAACAATACCTTTGATTTTGGAGTTGTTTGTTTATTTCACATTAATTTCTTTCATAGATTTTAAGATGCCTGGTTCATACATTTCAAATGAAGAAAAGACCAGGATTTTGATCCAGAGGCATGAGAGTCTACCAATAAAAGGGCTGTCTATATACAGTGGCCCTGCTTAGTCAACAATCATGTATCAGTTTCTGCTGCTCCCAGTCTCCCCAGTGACGATTAAAATCTCAAGCATAAACCCACTGGTGGTCAGCTTTGCCAGATATCTGACTACAGATAAGCTTATCAAGCATAATTTACTAAAATATCCACATCTCACTGGCTCCAAACTTAAAAATTAAGTCACACTAAACTCTTGAAAAGAAACAGTGTGACACCAGCTGTAAACAAGGTCTACAGTAAATGAATAACAGCACTGCAAATAAGCCACTCCCCACCAATTGAATGCACAGAATTTTACTAAGAAGTTTTCCTCTTGGACTAAAGGAGACTAAAGAAGTAAGGCTTAGTGGCGTCATGTAAGCACATTGATGTGTTTGCAAACCATTCTGTAAAGGAAATATGTCCTTGCAGAGTATGTCGGGTTTGACAAGCCTACATCAATGTAGGGGATATTTTATTGGAGAAAATGGCTTAAATTGGTTGTATTTTCTTTCAGAAACAATATAGTAGATTAACTTCCTGTACTGTGGAGTTTGTCATGGTTTGAGAATATTTTAGTGGAGCAAATGGCTCTGATTGGTTGTATTTTCTTTCAAAAAATATAGTAGATTTGATCATCATACTGATCTGTTTTTTAAGAGAAAGTTTGATAGCTAAAGTTTGGTGCAAAGGTTTTTTGCAGTTACTCTAATTTTCCATGTTATAGAAAATGTGTACCATTGGATATTTTATCAGTGAAACTCCAACATTTCTAAAAGAAAATTATAAAACTTTATTAACAATAGTATTGAAGGGTATTTTACACTTAGTATGTATTCATATGTGCACATCATAAGCAGTCGATCATTACCAGTATTGTTAGTACTGGCAAAGAAACCCAAATAAGATTTACCAAATTAATAACAATTAATGTTATAATTTTTGTGATGATCAATTTATATTGTTGAACTTGACTCAGATAATTAAAGTGTACTTGGAATAATCTTATTTTCATTTTAGTATTTGTAAATTGTAGTGCTATTGATATCAATTATGGTATTATCACATATGGTCACCAACATTGCTGTGACAAACTTAGGTCCTATATACATAAATGTTTTTATAAACTTTTAGATATCATTTGCAGTATATTATCAGTCATATTGATCTTAATAATTGGAAAGGTCATGAAGGATAATAAAGAAATTGGTTGGAAAAACATTGGTATCACACTACACACTATTATTGTTTGAAAAGAAAAACATACACATTCCTTAATTTCAAGCTTTATTCATTAAGATAATCCAGATCATGTTGTCAGCAGATTTTCATGAAAAATTTGCAACCTTTCTTATTAACTAATTTTATTGTTATCCAAAGCTAACGATGTCTCTGTAGTTACCTGATTTTTATATATAATAATGAGTTGTATCATTCATGCCTTCGTGAGTTACGTTATTACCCATGAGTGATTAAGTAACACAGAAATATTGCCAATTTCTTAGATATTCTATTAAATTAATGTAGCTCCCTCAGTCATACAGATTACATATTGAGTATCATCACTCTTGGCCTAATGCTTTTTGAACTATAGCTTTTAAAAGGAAGAATAAGTTCATGTAGGAGCATATATATGTCAAATATTAGTGACTCAGGGTAGTAACCATTGATCTTTTGCATTAGTCTGTCTCTCATTTTTTTCTTTTACCCGTTTAAATATAAAAATAGATATCTACATGTTCTTAGCTCAGTATCCAGAATATCAGTAGGATTCAATCTTTCTAGTGATTAACATAATAGCAAAAGAAAAAACAAAATGTATTTGGCTTGCATTTAACAATATAGCAATTTCTTCTATGCTTTAATTAGCTACTAATGTAGAAATGTATATTTTTCAGAAATGGATGACAGAACAAAAGAAGAGTTATTGGAAGAGCTCAGAAGAAAGGAACTTGAAATCCAGGCTTTAAAGGAGCAGCTTAAGAAGGAAAGTAAAAATTCTGATGAAGATTTTGACGTAGTTACACTAAAAGATCTCCCACATCACAGTTTGCCGAGGACAAATGCTGAACTCGATAATAAAGGTATTGCCCGGTATTCTCGTCAGTTGATCCTACCAGAACTTGGACCAAAGGGACAAAAGAAATTGCTAAGTTCTTCTGTTCTGATTGTTGGTTGTGGTGGTTTAGGTTGTCCAGCAGCTATCTATCTCGCTGCGGCTGGTGTGGGGCGCATTGGATTGCTTGATTATGATGTTATAGAAATAAGCAACCTTCACAGGCAAGTGCTGCACACAGAAGAACGGATTGGTGTACCCAAAGCCATTTCTATAGCACAATCTATTAATGCACTAAATAAAGATGTTGAAGTGTTACCTTATGACTTTGTGCTATCAAGTGAAGTAGCATTACAGTTAATATCGAGATATGATCTCATTCTTGATTGTACAGACAATGTTGCCACACGATACCTACTTAATGATGCTTGTGTCATGGCAGACAAACCTCTTGTGTCTGGATCAGCCTTAAGATATGAAGGACAGTTGACAGTTTACCACTACAAAGGTGGCCCATGTTATCGTTGCCTTCATCCAAAACCACCACCGCCAGAAACTGTAACCAATTGTTCAGATGGAGGAGTTTTAGGTGCAGTACCAGGAACAATTGGTTGTCTACAGGCCCTTGAAGCTATTAAGATTATTACCAACATTGGATCACCATTATCTCAAAGTCTCCTCCTTTTCGATGGCTTGTATGGTACATTCAGGACTGTAAAACTGCGTGGTCACAAAAGTACCTGTGAAGTATGTGGTGATAATCCTACCATCACTAAACTAATAGATTATGAACAGTTTTGCGGAGCAGCAGCAACAGACAAGGATACAGGCCTGAGCCTTCTTGGCAGAGAAAAGAGAATTACAGTAGAGGAGTATAAATCACTCAGGGATTCTAAGACCCCACACATACTTATTGACACAAGATTACCAGTCGAGCAAGAAATTTGTGCATTACCAAACAGCGTTAACATTCCAATGAGTCAAATAGAGAAGGAGAAGAGCCGTGATATCATCCAGAACAATTTGGCAAGTCAAGGAACCAAGAAAGTGTTTTGCATATGTCGGCGAGGTAATGATTCACAAAAGGCAGTTTTAGAGCTGTCACAGTTGTTAGGAGAAGAATATGAAGTCAAAGATATCATAGGAGGGCTTACAGCTTGGGCCAACAAGATAGATTCTTCTTACCCAGTTTATTAATGACAAATATGAATAATTGTCCATAGCATTATCCAGGAAGTGAATGTGATTTTTGTGATTGTTGTTGATTTAAGTTGAAAGTGTATTTTTACAGGTTTTCATAAAGTGTTTTATGCAAGAAATGTTAATAAAATTTGACAATGTCCATTGTTTAATTAATTTATATTTTTACTCTGTTACTGGATAATGTTTATTCATAGCCTATTTTATTCTTCCAAACTTATGAAAATCTATGAAAAGTGAATCATAAAATATATTAAAGCAAGTGAGGAGCAAAACATTTCTTCTAAATGGAAAAATGGATATGTAATTATAATTTTTTTCATGATAAATTTCTTTCAGTGTTGCATAAAGTTACTTCAAAAAGGAATATAGTTTTAAAGTGTGTAAAAAAGCTCAGGGAGGCTGACCCATGGTACACCAAAATAGTCATAAGAGTAGAAAAGGTATGAATGAGAATTACCATCTTCACATTGCAAGAGATGTATTTGCCTGGTTTTGATTACATCTTCAGAAATGTCTTACACCTGCTGTGCAACCTGATGCTTTCTCTACCAGCACTCCCACCCCAAATACACAGTCTGTAAGTTATTCCCGCACCATACTAGAATGGAGAAAATATGAATTGAAGTTTGCACACATTGAGGGTATTTTTCAGCATTTATTTATCCAAAATATTAATGTTATAAATTAAAATAAAGTTTATACTTTACAGTGCAACTTATTTCAGTAAAATAGATCTTTATGATTCGGTTTCTCTGATATGAAAAAAGTATACGAATGTTCATAATAAAATACCACACAATTTGTTGGGATAAGTATAAGTAGGTACAGTGAATGCTTACAACTTGACCATTACAAGTGGTCAGATAAACCTTTACTAAACTAAACCTACTGGATTTAAAAGTGTTCTTGGGACAGTACCCCCCCCCCCCATTTCACTTCACTAAAATCCTTTGCAGGCAGATTTACATTTTATTTTAAAGTTGATTTGCTGCTCAAGACTGCAAAAGTTTTTTTTATACTTTAAGGAAATAAAATATGATAAGTCAGCTTTTAGCTGAGAATAAATGTTTTTCATAATTCATAAAAAATTGTTCATCATGGTGTCTCACTGCTCAATTGTTTGACATCACTAGCATAAGGACACATTTATGTTATAATATGCATAACCTGTGCCTTACATTCCTATATTCTTTTAAAAATGGATATGAATGCTAAATCTGAGTAAATTCAATGATATATTACTTCCAGAAGACAAATAAAATTGTATTTTGCACAGATTATTCTTTACATTAAAAGTTAATATGTGTATGGATATAGTAATAAAGGACATTGTTACAAAGGTACATTTTGACAAGAAGATAAGCAAGAATGAATAATTATGTGAGTGTGATATATGCTCCCATTTGAACATATTTTTGTTTGATAATTTATTTATTTATTTTATTATTTTTTTAAAAAAATAATAAGTTTGCATAATTTATTTTATATAACAGATGCTCTGTCTAGCATCTGGTAATCTTGATTGGTTTGATTTATATAAAATCATATAAAACAGTGATTTAAAGCATAAATTAGTAATATTTGACATTCTGAATAAAAAAAAATACAATACTAAAGATTTGTTTATCCTTTTTTTTTAATCTTCAGGAATATTAACATTCATTTACATTATTAGTTATTATTTATTTTAATAAAAGAAAAAAAATGGGATATCATGCTAAAGAATAGGGCAGCATAATTATGAATATTGGTCCATTAAATCAGGAATATTTTACTTAATTTTCTCGTCTAGGGAGTACATACAAGAAGTAATGAGTGCAGTAAGTATTAACTTCTCTAAGTCAGACTGCACTAAATTCTTTGTCTTATAAAAGTAAATACATTTTCTTGGATCTTATCTGACATTTATACTGAAGCTATAGTACTACATGCCAGTTTGAAATAGAGCTTTATGTACAGTAAACTTCCTTTTCTTCTTCTTTTTTTCTTTTTTTAAACAATAGATTTTTCACTTTTGTAAATTTCTGACTTTTTTACTATAGTATTTATTACACTGATGACCTTATTGACACCACATATTTATGACACACTATTCTAACCACAGAAGTAATATGAGAACCTTCCACTCTGTACACATTTCCATCCAAGACAGATAAGATGAGTTTCCACTATTGCCAACTATGGTGACGGAGGTTTAGATTGTGTGCAAGTCTTTCTGCTTAAATGAAACCAAAGTTTGGGTGATGAGGAGCCTTAGGTCATATACAATACTATGTTATGCTCTGTAATGCTTGCCCCATTGCTCTTTCATTCACTGGCAACCTTTAAACATTTAAAGATTTCTTATTACAAATTGGGTGGTCTTATTTTTTTAACCTTTGTATTTCTAGATGTCACATAAACTATTTTCTGGTTGTTGACCAGCTTTTTTTTATAGCAACAGCAGCAGCAACATTTAATATACCTCTGCATATATCCCAATAGATGTTACACTTTCCTGTGTTCAGTGTTCTAAGCAAAATTTTCATGAACATTTAAATTTTCTTATTTCAATAGAAATTTAACATGATAAACTGTATATGTATCACACACTGATATAAAAGCTTATCTCGGTGATCTGATAAATTGCATGCTAAATTCTCAATATAAAAGTAAACTAATTCTGACTTTCAGTAATCAGAAGCATATTTACCCCAATTAAAGTAAATAGTCTGGTAATATGTACCAATCCTACCCTTCACTTTCTTTTACAAAATAGTAGAATATATGTTTTTTATTCAGCATGTATTTTTTTCACCTTCCACTTTTATATTAATAACAGAAACTGAAAATAAGTAGGTATGATATGTTACACATGGGCAAAAGCTTCCAATAAAAGTATTTCAAAGAAAAATAATAATAAAACAGTAGTAAATTTTGTTTTTTTGTTTTTTGTTTTTTATATTGATAACTTCATCTTGTGCAGTCATTTCTTATCTTTGCAATTTTTGACATGTGATTTGTAGACATGTTTGCATATGCACTAGTTCTTATCAGAAAAGGGATATTTTTTCCAACCAAATACATCTTATTATTTTCCTCACTAAGACCTAAACTGTCAGCTGTGTAACTGATATTTTTAGTGCTTAACACTCCCTTTTCTGCTACATACGATGCAAATATGAATCCAGTCATGAAGGCGTCATATCCTGCTTTATGACTTCCTGCATTTTTGCTATTTTGGTTATTTATTCCACTGGATTTGGAGTCACTATTATGTTCTTGGCATGATTCATTTCCATTCTTCATACTTCCTGATCTGACACTGGAGATTTTATTTTTCTTCCTGTCTGGTTCGAGGTCTTCATTTGTTCTTTTGTTGTTCTCCATTTCTTCTTTCCGAGCAGCCTGCTGTATTATGTGCACCAGCGACCCTGTCTTTGGCCCACTGTATTTTCTGCCAGTTGAACTACTCTTCTTAGCAGCCTTAGGTTGAAGTTGTTTGACTATTTTATTTATATTATGGCTGTTTCCACATTCACTACCTTTTGAGCACCATCCATGATACTGGAAAGATAAATAAAATTAACTATATTAAAGTGTATAATACCTATATGTTTGTTTTTAATATGTAAATCAGCCATGATACATTGTTAGTTTTATAGTCTTCATTTGTTGGGAGTGGCACACTTAATGTTCCTGATAGCCTGTAAAGTTCAATGAGAGCAAATACATTCACATAGTATTAATCAATGATTCAGTAAAACATGCTAGTGCATGGTTTATATAAATGCCAATCTCATTATTACACATTAGTGTCTACTAATTTAAAAATCTGTTTTTCACTGTGGTGTAGTTGTAAGTGCTACAGCATACCTGGGTATTGGTTAATCCGATGCCACTGGGGAAGGCATGTACCATACATGCTATTTCCACTTTCAGTTTAGTGTATTAATTGTCTTTACATTAGATGGCTCCACAAGTGTTTAATCACCAAGGAGTCGATTACTCGCATTAGTTATATCACCTTTGTACCTTTTTTCCTTGATTTTCAGAAACATTCCCTTTAATTTTATATTGCTATTAGTTATGTGAATAACATTATAATAATTATAATGTCTCTAATATTAACCTATAATTGACGGGTAGCATTCATAGTGGCCCGGGCCTTGCTGCCGGGGGCTTATATCGTCGCCCGAGCATGCGCGACCACTCATGCCAAATACCAGCATCCCATGCCGTTTCTTCGTAATACTACGAAGATATGTTGTATTTTCAATTTTCATTATTTTTTACAGTCTCTACTTGCCAAACTTCCTGATAAATCGAGACTGAAGGGTATTTTTGTTGTTATATAAACTCCATTGTTGATCATTATTCGGTCTATAGTCTGAATAAAATAAGCAGTGTGTGGCATCATGGAGTTGAAATTGTCGGTTTGTTGCATTTTTTTTGTTTGTTGCATGGTAAAAATGAGAAAGTGTTAGAACCGACTTAATCACACTTTCACTGGCAAAAAAATAATCTTTTGCCGTGATTGTAACAAAAAAAAACTCATGGCATGTCCATGCATACTCTATGGCATGTGCGTACGTGCCCCCGGCAGATGGTCCCCACCATGCCATGGCATGTACGTACATGCCACCCGTCGGCAATGGGTTAATAATAAGAATAATAAAAAAAATCAATATTAACAACATTAGAATAAAAAAAAAAATTAAAACTCAACGAAAGGGGAAATACTGACTCCTTCTGGGCTGAGCATTTGTTTAGCCATCTATCTGTTGAGATATTTTACAAAACATAACTACAGTGAACATTATTTATACATTGCGTTAAGTTTACAAAAATTGATCACCATGGCATTAGTAAGGTTTAAGCAAGTTCTTTTCAAAATGATTTTTGTAGTACAGGCTAAATTTCAATAGTCCAACATTTACTGGTTTGCCAACTTTGATGGTTGAGGACTTAAGTTGCAGTCATTAGTTTGCATGATTACTGTTTGGCTAGCTGTGGCACTACCACCTCCTCATTTTGTTTTCTTTAACCACATGCCAATGGAACTACTCCTACAGTTTCCTGGTGGAAAAGCAAATGTTCAGCCCTGGCCTGAATGGGTTAACAATGACTGATTTCGAAAGGTGGATACAGCTATATTTCTTTAGATTACTAATAGTTTTTTCCCCAATTACACTTCCATTTCTGACTTCTAAGTAATACAGATTGTAATCAAAACAATAAAGCCCCGTAGGTCTGCACCAGTGTATGACTAAGTAAGTTGTATGAGTATCAGTAATACAGTACAGTTTATGAACTATTTTACATTTTTTTTTTATAGTAAACTTCTTTGGTTAGGAAAATTTGTTACTTTCTGAACTAGTGTGTTTGAACCTGTATAATCAAAAACACTATTCTTAGCTTTAAAAAAATAATAAAACATCACTTTTTTAGGCCTAGAAAAGGAAAAATGCAATGGGAAACAGTTAAAAAGTGGAAAAAATAAATAACAGTAACTTACACACTGGGTGAGGGGTACTGGTGTCCCCAGTGGAATTTTTAGCTGTATTGCAAACCCCCAAAACTACTTATTTATTCAATGAAATCTGAGTAATTTTATGAAAACATACCCCCTACTATGAAGACGATAAATTCAGTTACCAACAGAAAATTCTATCCTGTTGGATATACTTACGGCATATGTATCACAAACTTCTAGGCCATCGTCATCATTCTTGGCATCATATGAATGGATCTGTAAGTATGGGTACCAGTCTATGTTGGCCAGGTTGCTTGGGTAAGGGGGGAAAGTTACCCTAACGTGCCACTTCTCTGAAACTTCTCTGTGAGCATTCTTCAACTGCCTGTAAGAATGGGTAAAGTTACTTAGAATACTGAGTGAAAGTAAATGTTCTTGACGGAGGCTTCAAGTTAATATACAGATTCTTAATTAATGCAACTACTCTAGCCAATATAAAATATGAAACAGTTGAGATCTAAGTTTAAAGACAATATACTGTGCAATCTACAGAATATGTGACTAACCAGATGTTGGATGCAACAGTCTTGACTAAAACAAAAATATGATCTTGTTAATACACATAAAAAACGTATGGTAATAAATGAATACTTAAACCAGTGAATTTATTAATATGAAATTACAAGAATTCACTAGTGGTAAATCCAAGCAAGTAAAACAAGATACTTGCTTAGCTTAGCTATATGAACTTAACACATATATATAACAAATATAAACTGAGCCATTAATGAAGACCACTTTCAGTCTTAAACTGGTATGGTCTTTTTCATCATCTTCTATGTTGCTTGGAGAATATTATCAACCTTCTTACAAAGCTGTTTTTTGGTTTGTGTAAAAGTTAGATATTGTCAGAGATTAATGGAAACTGTTAAATGCTCCAGCTATGCACACATTAGTGTTCTTAAAAAATGAAACTGATAGTAAACATACGCCTAAATATTTGCAGCACTGGGCTGACAGCCATGGAAAGGCCCAAAGATATTTCACTTTGGCAATACATTTAAAGATCATTATGTATATGTTGCACATCTACATATCAAACCAAGATTGTGCATCATCCAGTGACATATAGGTACAGCACTCCCCTGTGTCATTAGTGAGTATTTACATTAAAAAAGGGAACACAAGATTATCAATGGACTTCAGTTTATTTTAGACATTTCGGTTCATCCTTCCAACTCGCAGTAGCCTCACACATTTTTTTTTTTTTCATTATACAATAAGTTTCACAAATGTAAACAAGTAGGAAGATGTCACTCCTTATCTTCACTGACTGCTGTAACATCCCTTTCATATGATGGAAATTTGACAAATGGCCAATCAAGCCCACTGCAAATCCTTTTATCTCATGCTGACATACAATGATGCAATATTTGCCTATCCAGTCATCTGCACACATAGGGAATGATGATATGGATTAAGTTGACTACATGATTTACATGGGTTCCATCCATCATAAATTCAGAAGAAACAATTCACAATTCACATGCACATAACCCTGTATCATAATAACAGATGGCTTAATTATACTTAGACTCCAAATATACTATGCTGTGCTCATTTCTTATGTATCTGGTAAGTATGTGATTAGGAATTTTTGGCATCTGAACTTAGGTCCAAGCCCACTACAGCTTGGCCAACCTACACCAAGAATGATTGTGTGTTGACTGTCAGAGTGTACCTATTCTATTCAAGTCAGGAACAAAGAGCATTGTGATTGGAAAGAAGTGATGTAATGTGATCAAGCAGGTAGGTCTAGTAAATGACTACTGGAAGACTTGTCTGCTTCTGTGTAAACAATATTAATAAAAGAAAACCACAACAAACAATGCACATACACATGCACTCCTGACACCAATGGGATAAGCCAAGACACATTTGGATTGGTTGGGGCAATTTACACAACACATCTAATCTTTGCAATTTCTAAGACAAATATTTGTACTTACATTTTTGTGTACAGATACTCCAGATATGTTGCAGGCACAGACTGATGGAACTCTGCTATATACTTTGTATCATACACTCCACATGGGAACATATCTGACAGATCTGCTGCAAAGGTTTCAGACTTTTTGGGAAGTTCTGCATAAAATGCTTGATAAAGATATACCAAGTCTAAAAGGCCATTGTGAACCACAACAGGTTTTCTGTGCTCTAGAATGTTTGACAATACATGACGAATATTTGGATTCTCCTCTTTCTGAAAGAAAAAAAAAAATGCTTAAAGACCTCTGATTAATCTGATTAAAGCTAATCACTTATCTTACAAATAATTGGTAAAGGTAATAAACATGCTGAAATTATGGCCATACTAAAAACTATATCTGACATGTTTAGTTTATATTTACTGAGGGTAAACAAATACTGGTACTATGCACTCCAAAATACCTCTTTATCACATCCTTTGTAATACTGCAGTCCTTTGGCATATAACTTGTTGAAGTCAAAGCCATGTCTTTCAAGGAATTTGAATGAGTTGCACTCTACGGTGAAGTCATCAGAACATAATGTGATGAAGTTAAAAGTCTGCACTAGATAATCATGGCTAAGGACTTGTCCACATCCCCCTGTAAATAAAATGCAAATGTTAACCCAAAGCCAACAGGCATGGCATGTATGTGAGTTTACTTTATTAATTGCTTTTACCCATAGATGGCTACACTTGTACTAAGTCATCAAGTACTATTTGTCTCGCCTGTTTACCCCTTTCCTGATTAAAAAAAAATATTTTACTTTATCTTATATTGCTGTTACTAATGTCAATAACATTATAGTAATTATAATGTCTATAATAAAAATAACACCATTAATATTCATAGGATTAGTGAAAAAAAGTTCTTTCCATAAATTCAAGGAAAGGTGAAATCAGGCAAAGTCACAAAGTCTACTAATTGGCTCCTTTGTGGCTAACCACTTGCAGAGCATCTATGTGCAGATATATTTCACAAAAAATTTCTAAAATGGGCTCAGCATTTGCCCAGTGACATTGTGTTAAGGAGCCCCAAGTGATGTGTTTAGTTTGAAAGGTGAAAAATATTAATTTGAAAAGCATGCCAATGATGCAGATATTTACTGAAAAATTCATAATACAATATATCACATAAAACATTTTGTTGTTTATGAATCAGTAGAAGAAAGACTTTATACATCTTTTATGCATTTTTTTCTGAATTTCTTCCTTTTTCTTATTTTTATGAATCCAGTGTCACTCATACCACAGTTAGTAGATCTGGCTGGCAGAAGTTTACCCAAGTATTCCTACTTTTGGTAATGAAAGACATAGGGATGGACAAACAACCAATACTGTATAAAAATGCCAAACTAACCAATCTAGCTCACACAGTAACAATGTGCAATAACAAGCCTGTTTCTCAGCACAACCAGCTGTGTGAAAATGCTGTGAAGGATGAGTTAGCCCACACATGAAGAGAGTTCCCATTGCCATACCAAACTACAGGTTAGGGTGCATGTGAACTCAGTTATTCTAGGGAAAACTTAGAAACATGGGAAACATACAATTATCTCACTCTATGCTGTTGGCTGCAGCACAATCAGTGTGACTAATTGGATAAATTGAGGCATCAAGCCTACATTTGATGGGCTGTTTTTTTACAGCCAGGGTCAAACAAGAATACACTATTTAGCACACACAACATAGAGCACTAAGTTGCTTGACATTAATGACATACATTAATGCTGACTGCTCATTTTTCATCCTTTCTTGCAAAAGCATCACACTATAAACATACCTGTAAGCAAAATAAGTTGACTGACACATGCAACATATACATCTATACCATGACTAAACCCTCATTCATGACAGACAGCAATGTCACAATATTTTCTCATATTCCATAATCTCTCATCAATGAATTCATGAATAGTTAAAAGCTGGAAAGAAGGAAAATCTATATCTTACACTATTAAGCTTTCATTGGAAACTGAAAGTATCAGTTTCACACAAAAAATCTAACCTTCTTTATTTTCAATTTTCAGATTGCTCACTGACTTGCAGGTAAAACAAGATAAACCCAGAGACACAACTGCATATTTGCGTGCGACTTCAGCCATATACTGATAACGGAAATCTATCTCTGGATAATTGATCTTCTTCCGCTGTCCAAGGCCACTGAGTTCCTGAAAGAAATTTCAAAACTTCAATGAAAAAGCTACAAGTTCACTACAGTCTTTATTCATTTAGAGTATACTTAAACCCAATCGGCTCGTTTGGCAAGAATACATGCCATGCCCACTGTAACACAGGTTTATTTATTGTATTCACACATACATGGCTCTACAAGTGCTTAGTCATCAAGGGGTCACTTATTAGTCCTACCTTTCTCACCTGTTTACCCTTTTCCTTGACTTTTGGAAAGGATCTTTTGCATTATTTCATTGTCTTAAATGTTAACAAGATTTTAATAATACTTTAATAATCATAACATCAATAACAATAATAACAGTATTGATATCAATTGTATTAAAAGGAAAAACACATTTTCCCGCTAATTCAAGGAATGGGGAAATCAAGATCAGTCAGTAGGGCCTAATGATAGACTCCTTGGAGGCTGAGCACATGTGGAGCCATCTGTATGTAACAAAATTCACAAAAACCTACAAGGGACAGAACATAAATCCGGGGTGGTTGGGTTAATTACTTGTACAAGCATGAGGGTATATGTCTTTACTTAGTATCCATAACCTGACTTGTTGCTAATGTAATGTAACTTATTTGCAGATTCAGAGATATATGTATTTTGCAAAAAATATATAATAATAATAATACATAAAGTTCACAGTAATGAAATACTCACGCAATCAATGGCCACAAATGAAGCTTTGCTGATCGCATCTCTTATAGCTGGTAAAACACTAACAAAATTTTCTTCACTAACTTCAATAACCGGCAATTTTTCCATTGTACTTGTCCTAACACGAAGATTTTTTAAGTATTTCACTTTAAAAATCGTCATTTAATGAGA